>NC_134273.1:19171933-19332905 GCF_031893055.1 Leptodactylus fuscus | reverse complement strand
TCCTGGGGTTTTTTAGAGGCTCCCTCCACCATGAATTGGTCCAAACTTGGCTGTTTAGAGGCTCCCTCCACCATTAATTGGTCCAAACTGGGCTGGTTAGAGGGCTCCCTCCACCATGAATTGGTCCAAACTGGGGTGGTTAGAGGCTCCCTCCACCATTAATTGGTCCCAAACTGGGCTGGTTAGAGGCTCCCTCCACCATTAATTGGTCCAAACTGGGCTGGTTAGAGGCTCCCTCCACCATGAATTTGCCCAAACTGGGCTGTTAGAGGCTCCCTCCACCATGAATTTGCCCAAACTGGGCTGGTTAGAGGCTCCCCTCCACCATGAATTGGTCCAAACTGGGGTTTTTAGAGGCTCCCTCCACCATGAATTGGTCCAAACTTGGCTGTTTAGAGGCTCCCTCCACCATGAATTGGTCCAAACTGGGGTGGTTAGAGGCTCCCTCCACCATTAATTGGTCCCAAACTGGGCTGGTTAGAGGCTCCCTCCACCATTAATTGGTCCAAACTGGGCTGGTTAGAGGCTCCCTCCACCATGAATTTGCCCAAACTGGGCTGTTTAGAGGCTCCCTCCACCATGAATTTGCCCAAACTGGGCTGGTTAGAGGCTCCCTCCACCATGAATTGGTCCAAACTGGGGTTTTTTAGAGGCTCCCTTCCACCATGAATTGGTCCAAACTTGGCTGTTTAGAGGCTCCCTCCACCATGAATTGGTCCAAACTGGGGTGGTTAGAGGCTCCCCTCCACATTAATTGGTCCAAACTGGCTGGTTAGAGGCTCCCTCCACATTAATTGGTCCAAACTGGGCTGGTTAGAGGCTCCCCTCCACCATGAATTTGTCCCAAACTGGGCTTTTTAGAGGCTCCCTCCACCATGAATTGGTCCCAAACTTGGGCTGTTTAGAGGCTCCCTCCACCATTAATTGGTCCAAACTGGGCTGGTTAGAGGCTCCCTCCACCATGAATTGGTCCAAACTGGGTTTTTTAGAGGCTCCCTCCACCATGAATTGTCCCAAACTGGGCTGTTTAGAGGCTCCCTCCACCATGAATTGGTCCAAACTGGGGTGGTTAGAGGCTCCCTCCACCATTAATTGGTCCAAACTGGGCTGGTTAGAGGCTCCCTCCACCATTAATTGGTCCAAACTGGGCTGGTTAGAGGCTCCCTCCACCATGAATTGGTCCAAACTGGGGTTTTTAGAGGCTCCCTCCACCATGAATTGGTCCAAACTGGGCTGGTTAGAGGCTCCCTCCACCATGAATTGGTCCAAACTGGGTTTTTAGAGGCTCCCTCCACCATGAATTGGTCCAAACTGGGCTGGTTAGAGGCTCCCTCCACCATGAATTGGTCCAAACTGGGGTGGTTAGAGGCTCCCTCCACCATTAATTGGTCCAAACTGGGCTGGTTAGAGGCTCCCTCCACCATTAATTGGTCCAAACTGGCTGGTTAGAGGCTCCCTCCACCATGAATTTGCCCAAACTGGGCTGTTTTAGAGGCTCCCTCCACCATGAATTTGCCCAAACTGGGCTGGTTAGAGGCTCCCTCCACCATGAATTGGTCCAAACTGGGGTTTTTAGAGGCTCCCTCCACCATGAATTGGTCCAAACTTGGCTGTTTAGAGGCTCCCTCCACCATTAATTGGTCCAAACTGGGCTGGTTAGAGGCTCCCTCCACCATGAATTGGTCCAAACTGGGTTTTTTAGAGGCTCCCTCCACCATGAATTTGCCCAAACTGGGCTGTTTAGAGGCTCCCTCCACCATGAATTGGTCCAAACTGGGGTGGTTAGAGGCTCCCTCCACCATTAATTGGTCCAAACTGGGCTGGTTAGAGGCTCCCTCCACCATTAATTGGTCCAAACTGGGCTGGTTAGAGGCTCCCTCCACCATGAATTTGCCCAAACTGGGCTGGTTAGAGGCTCCCTCCACCATGAATTGGTCCAAACTGGGTTTTTTAGAGGCTCCCTCCACCATGAATTTGCCCAAACTGGGCTGGGTTAGAGGCTCCCTCCACCATGAATTGGTCCAAACTGGGTTGTTTAGAGGCTCCCTCCACCATGAATTTGCCAAACTGGGCTGTTTAGAGGCTCCCTCCACCATGAATTGGTCCAAACTGGGCTTGTTAGAGGCTCCCTCCACCATGAATTGGTCCAAACTGGGCTGGTTAGAGGCTCCCTCCACCATGAATTGGTCCAAACTGGGGTGGTTAGAGGCTCCCTCCACCATTAATTGGTCCAAACTGGGCTGGTTAGAGGCTCCCTCCACCATTAATTGGTCCAAACTGGGCTGGTTAGAGGCTCCCTCCACCATGAATTTGCCCAAACTGGCTGTTTAGAGGCTCCCTCCACCATGAATTTGCCAAACTGGGCTGGTTAGAGGCTCCCTCCACCATGAATTGGTCCAAACTGGGGTTTTAGAGGCTCCCTCCACCATGAATTGGTCCAAACTTGGCTGTTTAGAGGCTCCCTCCACCATTAATTGGTCCAAACTGGGCTGGTTAGAGGCTCCCTCCACCATGAATTGGTCCAAACTGGGTTTTTTAGAGGCTCCCTCCACCATGAATTTGCCCAAACTGGGCTGTTTAGAGGCTCCCCTCCACCATGAATTGGTCCAAACTGGGGTGGTTAGAGGCTCCCTCCACCATTAATTGGTCCAAACTGGGCTGGTTAGAGGCTCCCTCCACCATTAATTGGTCCAAACTGGGCTGGTTAGAGGCTCCCTCCACCATGAATTGGTCCAAACTGGGGTTTTTAGAGGCTCCCTCCACCATGAATTGGTCCAAACTTGGCTGGTTTAGAGGCTCCCTCCACCATGAATTGGTCCAAACTGGGTTTTTTAGAGGCTCCCTCCACCATGAATTGGTCCAAACTGGGGCTGGTTAGAGGCTCCCTCCACCATGAATTGGTCCAAACTGGGGTGTTAGAGGCTCCCTCCACCATTAATTGGTCCAAACTGGGCTGGTTTAGAGGCTCCCTCCACCATTAATTGGTCCAAACTGGGCTGGTTAGAGGCTCCCTCCACCATTAATTGGTCCAAACTGGGCTGGTTAGAGGCTCCCTCCACCATGAATTTGGCCAAACTGGGCTGTTTAGAGGCTCCCTCCACCATGAATTTGCCCAAACTGGGCTGGTTAGAGGCTCCCTCCACCATGAATTGGTCCAAACTGGGTTTTTAGAGGCTCCCTCCACCCATGAATTGGTCCAAAACTTGGCTGTTTAGAGGCTCCCTCCACCATTAATTGGTCCAAACTGGGCTGGTTAGAGGCTCCCTCCACCATGAATTGGTCCAAACTGGGTTCTTTTTAGAGGCTCCCTCCACCATGAATTTGCCCAAACTGGGCTGTTTAGAGGCTCCCTCCACCATGAATTGGTCCAAACTGGGGTGGTTAGAGGCTCCCTCCACCATTAATTGGTCCAAACTGGGCTGGTTAGAGGCTCCCTCCACCATTAATTGGTCCAAACTGGGCTGGTTAGAGGCTCCCTCCACCATGAATTTGCCCAAACTGGGCTGGTTAGAGGCTCCCTCCACCATGAATTGGTCCAAACTGGGTTTTTTAGAGGCTCCCTCCACCATGAATTTGCCCAAACTGGGCTGGTTAGAGGCTCCCTCCACCATGAATTGGTCCAAACTGGGGTTTTTAGAGGCTCCCTCCACCATGAATTTGCCCAAACTGGGCTGTTTAGAGGCTCCTCCACCATGAATTGGTCCAAACTGGTTTTTTAGAGGCTCCCTCCACCATGAATTGGTCCAAACTGGGCTGGTTAGAGGCTCCCTCCACCATGAAATTGGTCCAAACTGGGGTGGTTAGAGGCTCCCTCCACCATTAATTGGTCCAAACTGGGCTGGTTAGAGGCTCCCTCCACCATTAATTGGTCCAAACTGGGCTGGTTAGAGGCTCCCTCCACCATGAATTTGCCCAAACTGGGCTGTTTAGAGGCTCCCTCCACCATGAATTTGCCCAAACTGGGCTGGTTAGAGGCTCCCTCCACCATGAATTGGTCCAAACTGGGGTTTTTAGAGGCTCCCTCCACCATGAATTGGTCCAAACTTGGCTGTTTAGAGGCTCCCTCCACCATTAATTGGTCCAAACTGGGCTGGTTAGAGGCTCCCTCCACCATGAATTGGTCTCAAACTGGGTTTTTTTAGAGGCTCCCTCCACCATGAATTTGCCCAAACTGGGCTGTTTAGAGGCTCCCTCCACCATGAATTGGTCCAAACTGGGGGTGGTTAGAGGCTCCCTCCACCATGAATTGGTCCAAACTGGGCTGGTTAGAGGCTCCCTCCACCATTAATTGGTCCAAACTGGGCTGGTTAGAGGCTCCCTCCACCATGAATTTGGCCCAAACTGGGCTGGTTAGAGGCTCCCTCCACCATGAATTGGTCCAAACTGGGTTTTTTAGAGGCTCCCTCCACCATGAATTGGTCCAAACTGGGGTGGTTAGAGGCTCCCTCCACCATGAATTTGCCCAAACTGGGCTGGTTAGAGGCTCCCTCCACCATGAATTGTCCAAACTGGGGTTTTTAGAGGCTCCCTCCACCATGAATTGGTCCAAACTTGGCTGTTTAGAGGCTCCCTCCACCATTAATTGGTCCAAACTGGGCTGGTTAGAGGCTCCCTCCACCATGAATTGGTCCAAACTGGGTTTTTTAGAGGCTCCCTCCACCATGAATTTGCCCAAACTGGGCTGTTTAGAGGCTCCCTCCACCATGAATTGGTCCAAACTGGCTGGTTAGAGGCTCCTCCACCATGAATTTCCCAAAACTTGGCTGTTTAGAGGCTCCCTCCACCATGAATTGGTCCAAACTGGGCTGGTTAGAGGCTCCCTCCACCATGAATTGGTCCAAACTGGGGTTTTTAGAGGCTCCCTCCACCATGAATTGGTCCAAACTTGGCTGTTTAGAGGCTCCCTCCACCATGAATTGGTCCAAACTGGGGTGGTTAGAGGCTCCCTCCACCATTAATTGGTCCAAACTGGGCTGGTTAGAGGCTCCCTCCACCATTAATTGGTCCAAACTGGGCTGGTTAGAGGCTCCCTCCACCATGAATTTGCCCAAACTGGGCTGTTTAGAGGCTCCCTCCACCATGAATTTGCCCAAACTGGGCTGGTTAGAGGCTCCCTCCACCATGAATTGGTCCAAACGGGTTTTTAGAGGCTCCCTTCACCATGAATTGGTCCCAAACTTGGCTGTTTAGAGGCTCCCTCCACCATGAATTGGTCCAAACTGGGGTGGTTAGAGGCTCCCTCCACCATTAATTGGTCCAAACTGGGCTGGTTAGAGGCTCCCTCCACCATTAATTGGTCCAAACTGGGCTGGTTAGAGGCTCCCTCCACCATGAATTGGTCCAAACTGGGGTTTTTAGAGGCTCCCTCCACCATGAATTGGTCCAAACTTGGCTGTTTAGAGGCTCCCTCCACCATTAATTGGTCCAAACTGGGCTGGTTAGAGGCTCCCTCCACCATGAATTGGTCCAAACTGGGTTTTTTAGAGGCTCCCTCCACCATGAATTTGCCCAAACTGGGCTGTTTAGAGGCTCCCTCCACCATGAATTGGTCCAAACTGGGGTGGTTAGAGGCTCCCTCCACCATTAATTGGTCCAAACTGGGCTGGTTAGAGGCTCCCTCCACCATTAATTGGTCCAAACTGGGCTGGTTAGAGGCTCCCTCCACCATGAATTGGTCCAAACTGGGGTTTTTAGAGGCTCCCTCCACCATGAATTGGTCCAAACTTGGCTGGTTAGAGGCTCCCTCCACCATGAATTGGTCCAAACTGGGTTTTTTAGAGGCTCCCTCCACCATGAATTGGTCCAAACTGGGCTGGTTAGAGGCTCCCTCCACCATGAATTGGTCCAAACTGGGGTGGTTAGAGGCTCCCTCCACCATTAATTGGTCCAAACTGGGCTGGTTAGAGGCTCCCTCCACCATTAATTGGTCCAAACTGGGCTGGTTAGAGGCTCCCTCCACCATTAATTGGTCCAAACTGGGCTGGTTAGAGGCTCCCTCCACCATGAATTTGCCCAAACTGGGCTGTTTAGAGGCTCCCTCCACCATGAATTTGCCCAAACTGGGCTGGTTAGAGGCTCCCTCCACCATGAATTGGTCCAAACTGGGGTTTTTAGAGGCTCCCTCCACCATGAATTGGTCCAAACTTGGCTGTTTAGAGGCTCCCTCCACCATTAATTGGTCCAAACTGGGCTGGTTAGAGGCTCCCTCCACCATGAATTGGTCCAAACTGGGTTTTTTAGAGGCTCCCTCCACCATGAATTTGCCCAAACTGGGCTGTTTAGAGGCTCCCTCCACCATGAATTGGTCCAAACTGGGGTGGTTAGAGGCTCCCTCCACCATTAATTGGTCCAAACTGGGCTGGTTAGAGGCTCCCTCCACCATTAATTGGTCCAAACTGGGCTGGTTAGAGGCTCCCTCCACCATGAATTTGCCCAAACTGGGCTGGTTAGAGGCTCCCTCCACCATGAATTGGTCCAAACTGGGTTTTTTAGAGGCTCCCTCCACCATGAATTTGCCCAAACTGGGCTGGTTAGAGGCTCCCTCCACCATGAATTGGTCCAAACTGGGGTTTTTAGAGGCTCCCTCCACCATGAATTTGCCCAAACTGGGCTGTTTAGAGGCTCCCTCCACCATGAATTGGTCCAAACTGGGTTTTTTAGAGGCTCCCTCCACCATGAATTGGTCCAAACTGGGCTGGTTAGAGGCTCCCTCCACCATGAATTGGTCCAAACTGGGGTGGTTAGAGGCTCCCTCCACCATTAATTGGTCCAAACTGGGCTGGTTAGAGGCTCCCTCCACCATTAATTGGTCCAAACTGGGCTGGTTAGAGGCTCCCTCCACCATGAATTTGCCCAAACTGGGCTGTTTAGAGGCTCCCTCCACCATGAATTTGCCCAAACTGGGCTGGTTAGAGGCTCCCTCCACCATGAATTGGTCCAAACTGGGGTTTTTAGAGGCTCCCTCCACCATGAATTGGTCCAAACTTGGCTGTTTAGAGGCTCCCTCCACCATTAATTGGTCCAAACTGGGCTGGTTAGAGGCTCCCTCCACCATGAATTGGTCCAAACTGGGTTTTTTAGAGGCTCCCTCCACCATGAATTTGCCCAAACTGGGCTGTTTAGAGGCTCCCTCCACCATGAATTGGTCCAAACTGGGGTGGTTAGAGGCTCCCTCCACCATTAATTGGTCCAAACTGGGCTGGTTAGAGGCTCCCTCCACCATTAATTGGTCCAAACTGGGCTGGTTAGAGGCTCCCTCCACCATGAATTTGCCCAAACTGGGCTGGTTAGAGGCTCCCTCCACCATGAATTGGTCCAAACTGGGTTTTTTAGAGGCTCCCTCCACCATGAATTGGTCCAAACTGGGGTGGTTAGAGGCTCCCTCCACCATGAATTTGCCCAAACTGGGCTGGTTAGAGGCTCCCTCCACCATGAATTGGTCCAAACTGGGGTTTTTAGAGGCTCCCTCCACCATGAATTGGTCCAAACTTGGCTGTTTAGAGGCTCCCTCCACCATTAATTGGTCCAAACTGGGCTGGTTAGAGGCTCCCTCCACCATGAATTGGTCCAAACTGGGGTGGTTAGAGGCTCCCTCCACCATTAATTGGTCCAAACTGGGCTGGTTAGAGGCTCCCTCCACCATTAATTGGTCCAAACTGGGCTGGTTAGAGGCTCCCTCCACCATGAATTTGCCCAAACTGGGCTGTTTAGAGGCTCCCTCCACCATGAATTTGCCCAAACTGGGCTGGTTAGAGGCTCCCTCCACCATGAATTGGTCCAAACTGGGGTTTTTAGAGGCTCCCTCCACCATGAATTGGTCCAAACTTGGCTGTTTAGAGGCTCCCTCCACCATGAATTGGTCCAAACTGGGGTGGTTAGAGGCTCCCTCCACCATTAATTGGTCCAAACTGGGCTGGTTAGAGGCTCCCTCCACCATTAATTGGTCCAAACTGGGCTGGTTAGAGGCTCCCTCCACCATGAATTTGCCCAAACTGGGCTGTTTAGAGGCTCCCTCCACCATGAATTTGCCCAAACTGGGCTGGTTAGAGGCTCCCTCCACCATGAATTGGTCCAAACGGGTTTTTAGAGGCTCCCTTCACCATGAATTGGTCCAAACTTGGCTGTTTAGAGGCTCCCTCCACCATGAATTGGTCCAAACTGGGGTGGTTAGAGGCTCCCTCCACCATTAATTGGTCCAAACTGGGCTGGTTAGAGGCTCCCTCCACCATTAATTGGTCCAAACTGGGCTGGTTAGAGGCTCCCTCCACCATGAATTGGTCCAAACTGGGGTTTTTAGAGGCTCCCTCCACCATGAATTGGTCCAAACTTGGCTGTTTAGAGGCTCCCTCCACCATTAATTGGTCCAAACTGGGCTGGTTAGAGGCTCCCTCCACCATGAATTGGTCCAAACTGGGTTTTTTAGAGGCTCCCTCCACCATGAATTTGCCCAAACTGGGCTGTTTAGAGGCTCCCTCCACCATGAATTGGTCCAAACTGGGGTGGTTAGAGGCTCCCTCCACCATTAATTGGTCCAAACTGGGCTGGTTAGAGGCTCCCTCCACCATTAATTGGTCCAAACTGGGCTGGTTAGAGGCTCCCTCCACCATGAATTGGTCCAAACTGGGGTTTTTAGAGGCTCCCTCCACCATGAATTGGTCCAAACTTGGCTGGTTAGAGGCTCCCTCCACCATGAATTGGTCCAAACTGGGTTTTTTAGAGGCTCCCTCCACCATGAATTGGTCCAAACTGGGCTGGTTAGAGGCTCCCTCCACCATGAATTGGTCCAAACTGGGGTGGTTAGAGGCTCCCTCCACCATTAATTGGTCCAAACTGGGCTGGTTAGAGGCTCCCTCCACCATTAATTGGTCCAAACTGGGCTGGTTAGAGGCTCCCTCCACCATGAATTTGCCCAAACTGGGCTGTTTAGAGGCTCCCTCCACCATGAATTTGCCCAAACTGGGCTGGTTAGAGGCTCCCTCCACCATGAATTGGTCCAAACTGGGGTTTTTAGAGGCTCCCTCCACCATGAATTGGTCCAAACTTGGCTGTTTAGAGGCTCCCTCCACCATTAATTGGTCCAAACTGGGCTGGTTAGAGGCTCCCTCCACCATGAATTGGTCCAAACTGGGTTTTTTAGAGGCTCCCTCCACCATGAATTTGCCCAAACTGGGCTGTTTAGAGGCTCCCTCCACCATGAATTGGTCCAAACTGGGGTGGTTAGAGGCTCCCTCCACCATTAATTGGTCCAAACTGGGCTGGTTAGAGGCTCCCTCCACCATTAATTGGTCCAAACTGGGCTGGTTAGAGGCTCCCTCCACCATGAATTTGCCCAAACTGGGCTGGTTAGAGGCTCCCTCCACCATGAATTGGTCCAAACTGGGTTTTTTAGAGGCTCCCTCCACCATGAATTTGCCCAAACTGGGCTGGTTAGAGGCTCCCTCCACCATGAATTGGTCCAAACTGGGGTTTTTAGAGGCTCCCTCCACCATGAATTTGCCCAAACTGGGCTGTTTAGAGGCTCCCTCCACCATGAATTGGTCCAAACTGGGTTTTTTAGAGGCTCCCTCCACCATGAATTGGTCCAAACTGGGCTGGTTAGAGGCTCCCTCCACCATGAATTGGTCCAAACTGGGGTGGTTAGAGGCTCCCTCCACCATTAATTGGTCCAAACTGGGCTGGTTAGAGGCTCCCTCCACCATTAATTGGTCCAAACTGGGCTGGTTAGAGGCTCCCTCCACCATGAATTTGCCCAAACTGGGCTGTTTAGAGGCTCCCTCCACCATGAATTTGCCCAAACTGGGCTGGTTAGAGGCTCCCTCCACCATGAATTGGTCCAAACTGGGGTTTTTAGAGGCTCCCTCCACCATGAATTGGTCCAAACTTGGCTGTTTAGAGGCTCCCTCCACCATTAATTGGTCCAAACTGGGCTGGTTAGAGGCTCCCTCCACCATGAATTGGTCCAAACTGGGTTTTTTAGAGGCTCCCTCCACCATGAATTTGCCCAAACTGGGCTGTTTAGAGGCTCCCTCCACCATGAATTGGTCCAAACTGGGGTGGTTAGAGGCTCCCTCCACCATTAATTGGTCCAAACTGGGCTGGTTAGAGGCTCCCTCCACCATTAATTGGTCCAAACTGGGCTGGTTAGAGGCTCCCTCCACCATGAATTTGCCCAAACTGGGCTGGTTAGAGGCTCCCTCCACCATGAATTGGTCCAAACTGGGTTTTTTAGAGGCTCCCTCCACCATGAATTTGCCCAAACTGGGCTGGTTAGAGGCTCCCTCCACCATGAATTGGTCCAAACTGGGGTTTTTAGAGGCTCCCTCCACCATGAATTTGCCCAAACTCTGCTGGTTAGAGGCTCAATCCACCCTGATTTTCAAAACAAATGTTGGTGCCAACCTCAACTTACTACAAGGGCCAAATTCACTGCTGGTGACAAGCTCTCCTCACTGCAAGTGCCAAATACACATGTTTCAAGGTGTTTTCCTACTGTCAGAGAGGTGGTATTGAGTGTGTAAAGTGTGTAGTTGTTAGGCTGTGATGTTGGGGTAATAGAGGGTCTTTGGTGTGTTAGATGCCCCCAGACATGCTTCCCCTGCTGTCCCAGTGTCATTCCAGAGGTGTTGGCATCATTTCCTGGGGTGTCATAGTGGACTTGGTGACCCTCCAGACACGGATTTGGGTTTCCCCCTTAACGAGTATCTGTTCCCCATAGACTATAATGGGGTTCGAAACACGTTCGAACACACGAACATTGAGCGGCTGTTCGAATCGAATTTCGAACCTCGAACATTTTAGTGTTCGCTCATCTCTAATAATAACTAAAGCAATGGGATAAAATAGAAATATGGATGAATATTTTTTAATTAATTAATAATAATAATAATAATAATAATAATAATAATAATAGTAACAACACACAGTCCAGTCATATTAATGTGACCACCTGTCACAATCCAGAATAACCCCCTTTGGCAGAGCGGACCGCTGCGAGACGTGCAGGAAGAGAGGGGATGTTGTGATGATATCTCTGGGACGTTGAGCCATCTGTGCTAGGTTACGCGGTTGACCATCCATTGCACGAACAACCCGATTGAGGTGGTCCCACAGACCATTGGGTTCAAGTCCAGGGAATTTGATGTCCAATGGAGTACGGCAAACTCATCCTGGTGCTCCTTGAACCACGCACGTACACTGCGAGCTTTATGACACATCGCATTGTCCTGCTGGTAGATGCCATCCTCCTGAGGAAAAACAATTCACATGTAGGGGTGAACATGGTCCGCAAGGATAGATGCACACTTGTGTTGATCCATCGTGCCTTCCACAATGATGAGTGCACCCAGATGGCTGATGACAAGTGCCTCCTGCCATTGGTTATTTAATTTTGATGTCAAAAGTAGGCGGTGGTCACATTAATATGACTGGACTGTGTAAGTGGGTGACCAGAACGGAGCAGAAAGTGGAGGACCAAAGCCATAATTGTGGCTGTGGTGGTCGGAGCTCTAGGCACCATCAAAAAAAAGATCAAAAGAAAAATTTGAGAGCTTCCAGGTCAATATAATACAGAAGATCACACATATGGGCCAATGGCGTAACTAGGGATGACTGGGCCCAAAGGCGGACATTTGACCCCGGTATTTACGCAACTGGTATGGACACTGCACACATCCTTAAAAAAATTATTGGGTCTGGTCAAGAGTGGCCTACCTACAAGCCACCAACAAAAAGGTGAGATATAATAATAATCATCATCATCATCATCATGAGCCAGATGACCAGGACATCATGCAGATAGAAGCAGAAACTCATGAACAACAAAGACTTTGAAATAGAAATGAGCAGAATGTGGGCCACTAAAGCCAAAATTGTTCCCCTACTCGTTGGTCCTTTCAGCATCATAAAAAATAAATAAAATAAAATAAAAAAATCTTCAAGAGCTTACAGGCTATCGAAATGTCATTGAGATACAGAAGGTCACACTTATGGGCACTGCAGACATCAGGAAAGTATTAGGTTAAGGCTCTATGTCCATGGTCAGGACCTGGCCAGGTTACAAGCCATCAAAAGAAAGCTGAGATTAATACAATAATAATATTTTTTTAAAAATAAAGGAACCTGAAGCAATCTCCCAATAACAAGTGTCAGGGGAAATAAGGATCAACATACTCAATGCATGTACAGCCATTCAAACAGCTCTCAATGCTTCTTGGAAGATTCCAGAGAAGATAGTGTTATATTTAGGGTTGAGCCGATCTTGAGATTTCAGGATCGATTTTAAAATCCAATTTCCAATCATTTTCCAGCTGATCCTGATCGTGAAATTTGCTCGATCACCGATTGGAATCTGATCTTTTCCGATCCCGATCGTTCAACCCTAGTCAATGCTTCTCTATTTGAAAAGACACTTTTAGGGTTGAGCCGATTTTAAAATTTCAAAATCCGATTTCCGATCATTTTCTAGCCAATCCCGCTGATTGGAATCCGATCTTTTCCGATCCCAATCACTCAACCCTAGTCATGCTCTTTAATGGGGCTATGTGAGAATTAAAAGGGTTTTCCAGGGGGCTAAAAGTAGTTACTAAAGCGTCATAATGGGTTAAAAAAAAACATTAACGAACAATTAAATAATGAATACAATAGAAGAAAGATACTGGCGCCTCCCAAAAGTGAAAGGTCGTTGAAGTTGGATACCAACAAGGATGTCCTATTTGGTATACGTCCTATTTTTCTTACCCAATGTCCACTCAAGGAAAGTTGAAAAAAATGGGATAACTGAGCGCTGCTCATTCCAATCGGACATAGATAATAGACTATGCATTTTGATGCCAAACTGGCGCCCTCTTTAGGTCAAGTGAATTAAGGTCCAGGACTTAGAAACCAAGAGTCACTGAGCCACTTCGGACCTTGTTTCACCTGACCTGAAGAAGACATCAGTTTGATGTTGAAACATGTAGCCCAGTTGGAACCCGTATAGTGTGCTATCTACTCAATACCAATCCTTTGTTGCTATCACATTAACTAAATAATAGTCACTTCATTGATTCCTTTCCGCTGATGTTGTGTTGCTTATCAAACCCCCATCTGGCCTCTACTTCCTGGCCTACAGGAAGTGACTAAAAATGTGCATTGAACCAATCATTGGGTGCCACAGTGATCCAGCCCAGAACATTATTGGCTAAGTAAGAATTTCCAGTAATAGTAGTAAAAAAATTTAAAAAAATATCCAAAACCTACCTGTTGACTCCCTAGGATAGTGCAAGGTTAGCAACCAAGAATGAGAATTTGCACTAAAGCCATGAAGCTATGGCATGCACCAGGCAGCACCATGGCAGCACGAGGACCTGAACCCTTGTGTTGTTGGAAGTGTGGTGGTTTCAAGCAAAAACTGGACAGGGACAATTTTTTGTATCTTTCTAAAGGGCGTCGTGTTCCTTTTTTGTGCCACTCACTAGGCTTAGGTTGGTATAGACAAATGCAAAATAATGTGTTCTACGGTCGGATATAAAATTACATTTGCACAAGATAAATGTACACATTCCCATGAGCTAATAATGGTTTATTTAAAAATGTAACAAAGCAATATCGGCTATTTTGCACTAGAAATTATATCGCTGCAAATGTAAAAGACGTAATGGAATGCGGAGTATTAGCCATAAAAAGCAAAGGAAAAAAAAAATCAAACTCTACATTATTTTCTTCTATGTATATTATTTTAAGGGCTGCAAATAAAACTGTAATATTCCCCGTGAATAATTTTCCCTGAAAGGGCACGAACCGGTAAATCTAACAAATTGTCCTTTATTATGTGATTGTTTTTGCAATGCAAAAACTGTGAGGAAAGAAACATGGAATATCTAAATGAGCAAATATTAAAGAACAAGAATACATTTCAGGGAGAACGTACATCATGACACGGCACGAATATTGTAACCTGTACTCAAAAATACCATTTCACTAAGATAATAAGGTCACTGACTCATATTTTATTTATTCGCTCTTGACAGGGGTGTAGATATCAGGAGTGGAGAGGTAGCAGACACGTCCAGGTTATGGTGCCTCATAGGTCAATAATGGAAAATGGTAGGTGGGGGTCCTGTTACAAATTTTGCATTGAGTCCAAGGAGCTTGATCCGGTGCCAGAGTGTCTAAGGAACCGCTGGTGGGCCCAGGCTCTAATACAATAATGGTCCAGCAGGAGAAACCTAAAGTTGATGGTCGATATGGTCTATTTCCAAGGGGTTGTTGGAGGGTAGGTCCCAAAAATAATTTTATCTGATGGGCCGAGGAATCTCAGCCTGAAACTACTTTGGCCCTTTGATATACAGTACTTTATCTCCTTTAATGCACATTGAGGACACTATACACGTGTACACGTTCAAGAGGGTCCTGGATGCCTTTCTTGAAAGTATATTTTTTGGGAGATATTTTTTGAGATATCGAACATCCAAGAACAAAGTCCAATATTTAGAGTTGGGAAGGAATGTTTTCATATGATTGCCTTCCTCTGGATCAACTTGATTGGTTTTTAGGTTGGACTTGATGGACTTGATCTTTATCCAAAATTATCTACTAGGATACTATGACTTCCTTTGGCTTTGGCCTCAAAGGGGATTGGGTAGTGAGCTTCTGTCCAACATGCTTGGCACCAGCTTGTTTCCCATATGTAAATTTAGAAAAAAACAACAACTTATGCAAATGAAGCTGTTGGTGCACTGGAGGAGGGCCTTCAGCTCCCCGGAGCACAGCCGTTACTGCTCAGAGCCCTATAATCTCCTGCCTGTGCAGATGAACCAGTAGAGAAAGGACCCCAGTTGTGCTCACAGAAAAAAAGGTGAAAAAAAATCTGGAGGATGCCAAGGTGGAAATATACGTCTCTTCATTCACTACGAACAAGGCACAATGCGTTTCGGGTATCGCCCTCCCCTTTATCAAGTGCAACAATAAATACCACTGGCTTTTTTGAGTCATGGAGAACATGCCTGTGCAGATTGGAGTTGATACTTGATCTGTCAGAACATCACCCATCCTACTTGAGCAGAAAGAACAGTACTCCCAAGGCTGAAGGCCCGCCTCCAGTGCACCAACTGCTTGATTTGCATAAAATTCCAAAAGTATGTTTTTTATCACTGTAATGTGCTCTGTAACATGGTGGGAACAATTGACTATGCTTCAGGGAGGTAGTAGACTCCCTTTAACCTAACTTATGCCATGGATGTGCTCCTGGTATATGGCTACATACGGTTCTGGGACACTATCCGAGCCCTTGACCTACTGGATAGGTTGGACGTCCATCCAGCACTTATTTACGCCTGGACTAATGTTATATTCCGAACGCCCTGTTAACATCTCTTACAGTGGGCAAGGTCTGGATGTTATTGTTCCTCGGTACTCTCGTTTTATGATAATTGAGATATTCTCATTAGGCATCATTAGAGCATGACCTCTTTGTGACCTGTCACGTCAGTTCAGCTATGATGTAAATTAACTTTTAATATTCTTAAATACTTATGTTCTCGCTAACCAAAATGAAATGGTGCATTGCTTAGAAATCTATGTAGTGCTCCTAGCATGGTTTTATCTTTATGACACTAACGATAATCCCTTGTGTAATTAAGTGTAGAGTGGTTATGCATGCAGTTTGCCGTCCATGACAAGTCTCATAGAAAATACATCAGTATTAGCCACAGGTGAATTCGTTTAGAAAGATTAATGACTGCACCTGAATTTTAATGTCTTAGAAGAGATGCAACACTGAATCCTTAATTAAAAACTTCAATGAGCGGTGCGGTTTGTTTAACATCCCAAATTTTGAAGGGACTTTTTTTTTCCTCCAAATTTTTTTCCCATTGCTGTCAGCGGTGGGACGTCCGTGATTTACTAGACTATTTAGACATAGTTATTGACTACGGACATGTCGATATATTATAACAACTGGAATGTAGCGGCAGAAAAGGACCAAGTGGAAGTTGAATGTAGTTACAAAAAGTTTTGGAAGTTTGCACGTTATCCGCAGTACTGTAGTGTGTGAGTAGTTTAGGTAGGGGTGGAAATTAACGAAAAAGAAATGTAAATTCCATCAATATTTGATGTGACTTTTGCTCTTTGCCTTCCATCAGTTCTTTTCAGGACACTTGTAGACATTTTTTGGCAGAACTGGGCACAGAGGTTGTTCCTGTTGCCATCTTGAAGAACTAAGCACAGATCTTCTGTGGATGTAGGCTTGCTCCAATCCTTCTGCCTCTTCATGTCAGATTGGATGATGTTGAGATCAGGGCTATATCTGTGGGGGCCATATTATCACTTCCTTGACTCTGGAACTGTAGTGTCACATATAATGTAGAGTCATCATGTGATACATGGATACTGTAGGAGAAGTCCACTGGAGTAGTAGTCCCACTTAGAGGTTCTCCAGTCTGGCTCATAGTAAGAATTTCCTCATGAGTTATCCATATACTCTAACATGGACAGGGATTGTCTTGATGAGACAAGTCTTTAAAAAGAATCTTATTTCACCTTACATATTTACCAAAAATGTCAAAAAGTTTACTCAGAAAATTGGAGATCAATCCATGTAGTAGTGCTGAATTTGTCATCGTTTTTCTATGCCCAAAAACTACCACATAGCCAATATTTGCACCAAAGATACACCATGGTGTATTCTATGTGCCCTACTTGCAAATTTTTAAAGGGGTGCTCCAGGGAGCCTTTGCATAGTTACTCTGGATCTTGTAGGTTTCTGGTTGGTTCTCTTCCTGGGTCTTGTTATCAGATAAAGCAACCATCCCCCAAATTGCTCCATCTCCTGCTTCTCTCTTAGTTACCAGTGCTATGGGGTGTGTGTGTGTGTGGGGGGGGGGGTTTACAGCCACCCCTATAGCACAGATAACAAAGAGTGAACACAGGAGAGGAAGGGGGAGATGGAGTGACTTGGCTTCTATGTGCCCTACTTGCAAATTTTTAAAGGGGTGCTCCAGGGAGCCTTTGAATAATTACTCTAGATCTTGTAGGTTCCTGGTTGGTTCTCTTCCTGGGTCTTGTTATCAGATAAAGCAACCAGCCCCCAAATCGCTCCACCTCCTGCTTCTCTCTTAGTTACCGGTGCTAAGGGGGGTGGTTTTACAGCCACCCCCATAGCACAGATAACAAAGAGTGAACACAGGAGAGGAAGCGGGAGATGAAGTGACTTGGCTGAGTTTTAATTCCAGTAGTCATAACCAACCCAAAAGTCTTAGGTTCACAACCAAAAATCTCCAGTGTAAGTTGTAACTATTCAAAGGGTCCCTGAAGAAACCCTCTCATAAGTGGTCAGAGCCAAGAAAGGGACCTCGGCCCATCAAATGTTCTATAATTTATGCCAGAAAAACTGAGTTATATCTAGGGTTGAGCGATCGGATCCCGATCGGCAATCGATCAAATTTCACGATTGGAATCTGCTGGAAAATGATTGAAAATCAGATTTTAAAAACGATCCTGAAATCCCAAGATCGGCTCAACCCCAGTTATATCTGAACTCCACTCCAGTTCCCAACAAGTTGAGGCCTCTTAATAATTCTGGCACACCCCGTGTCAGTGGGGGAATGAACTAAGACTGACGTAGGGAGCACAAGTCTTAATAAATTCCCCCCACTTTGCCTATTCCTTACCAGAATATTAACTATTTACACCATCTCTTGATATCACAATGCACTTTCCATACACAATTTTTTTTGTTTCCTTTCAGTTTTTTTGCTATCCTAGACATTACACTATTGCAAATAACTACTCAATACAGTCTATTATTCAACTCGGGTTGACACTTTCTTTATTGGTACCAGTCCATGGAGACGGGAAAAAGTACGTATTTTCTTCCTTTGCTTCATTCCTATCAACTTGTTAATTAATAACACATATTAAAATAAAATGCCCCGGGAGATTTCCTACTCTGTAGCAGAAGAATTGAAGAAATCTCTGTTCAACCCTACGAGAGAACATTGGCTCTTTATGCAAACACAAGGCAACTGCTGTTACAATAACATGTCAGTCACTCACGCTGCTGTCAGGTCTTCTTGCGTTTCGCAGGCTAGGGACCATTTGATGATTGTGGATAAAATAAACTTATAAGTATTGTTTTTAAGACTATAGTTGCTAAATCAAACATAATTGTTAAAAAAAAAAAATGTAAAAAAATAAAAATCGCAAAAAAAATTTCAAGACCGGTTCATTCTATAAAGCAATACATTTGAAGAATTACTGATTTTCTATCCAACATTTTGTGCTGAATGAATTTTTTTACTCTACCTTTGATCTGCTTAGCATTCTGTGTTTTGGATACAGGCTACCAGCTCTTCGGGGGAGGGAATATTAACACCCAGTTGATGGATCAGAATAATGGACTGAAAAATGACTCTGAACATAGCCTAAGGTGATTATCAAGTAATTGTTACATGTATATTGAAGCAAAGAAACATTAGTAAAGGGAAAACTGGACTGTCACTTTAAGGATGATGATAGGGTGTTATTTATACCAGTTCAGCATAGAATTTAAAGGGGGTTTCTACTCTGCACAATTATTGTTTGTTACAACAGGTCTGTTGTAAATAATAATAATACAATAATAAAATAGGGTTGATCCAATCTTGAGATTTCAGGATTGTTTTTAAAATCCGATTTCCGATCATTTTCCACCCGATCCCAATTCCGATTCTAAAGCAAGTCAATGGGATTTTTTAATGATCGAAAATCAGATTTTACAAACAATCATATTCACTACACAGCGTGGAGTCCAAAAATTGAAGGCTTCAATTTTTTGGACTGCACATTGTGTAGTGATTGAAAAATCCGCCAGCTACTTAGTCCCCCCTGCTGTCCGGTTACTTGAACAGAGCCGCTGCCACTCCCTAGAGCTCCGGGCTGTTGTTCTCTGTCCTCTCCTCTCTCATCCAGATGCTGGCAGAGTGCCGTGCGGGCTCCCACCTCCCTAGGATAGTGTTACTGATTATGGGAGTAGGGGGGACTTGTTGTGGCTTAGGAAAGTGTGGGCGGGTACAGGGAGGGGAGACGTGAGTTCGCTCTGCCGGCGTCTGAATGAGAGAGGAGTGGACAGAGAACAACGGCCAAGAGCTCTTTGGAGCGGCAGCAGTTTTGTGCAAGTAACTAGGATTGAGCGATCGGGATCGGAATTCCGTTCCCAATCTTTTTTAGGCAGGATCGGAACCTGATCACGATCGTGAAATTTACTCGATCGCCAATCGAGATCTGATCTTTTCCGTTCCCAATCGCTCAACCCTACTTCTAAATAATCCAATGCAGGTACTTCTTTTAAACCAATCTAACCTGCAGAGGAACCTTTTAGCATGTATTCAATCGCTCAGCAGTGCCTCCGTAGGACAAGTGAAGCATTGCATAGTGTCCTCTGAAAACAATGAATTGTCTTGTAAGTATTTTCTGTCCAACTTATTTTAAATTAAGTCCAACCAGAACAACTCCTATTAATATCCTGAATACATAACAGATTGTTGGGTAAGGAACTAGCCAAGTCCCCCAAGTATGGCTATTTTGCGGAGAGGAGTAGGTGCCACCATTTACAGTGACGATACTTGTAGCTGTTATGTGTGTGTGAGGGGTGTATCTATAGGGAATTCAATGGTCCCAAAGTTAGACACATATGTAATATACCACTATTCTAAATAATTCAAGGTATGTGGAGACCCTATTACAGACTTTGCAATTGGGCTCGGGAGTGTCAAGCTACAACCATGTGTATGTGTATATATTTATGAATGTTGTTCTTGTGGTTAGTGGGGATCACATTGGTGGAACCTCCCAGTAAACAGACATCCTTTGAGTAGGAGATAGGTTAGTATTCTGGGACAGCCTTTTTATATATAGATAGAGCTATATTTAGGCTTCCCGTCCCTCGGGGTAAAGGTTCATTTCATTGCCCTTACTATGTATATAAATACATAAAAGTGGATTGTTGGTGCCCCCCTGAAAACTTGCACCCAGAGCACATGCCCTGGTTTCTCCCCTGGCTACACTCCTGGTATGTCTTGCTTGGATATGATCACAGTTGGTGAAAACTTGTAGTAAAAACATTCTCTGTAGCCCTTGCTTTTTGTTTTAACCAAAGGAAGGGAACTTTACTTAAGAATAAGACAAGCAGCCAACGTAGAAGAGCTGCCTAAATGAAAGTGCCCAGATCTTCGTCATGGCAGGTACCAGATGCTTCAGTAAATACTAAACATCCAGGTCTCATCCTTTTTAATACAGGAGTGATACCACTTGAGTGCCTCCACTTCCTTAAGTGTTCTATTGTCGTGTTTTCTTCTTTGGTGCTTCATGAACTGTATACTCATTAGGGGAATTAAAATATTGCATCAAAAAATAAAGCTTAAAAATCTTTAAATTAATGACTTGCGTTAAGCCAAATTAGTTATGCAAATTTCCAAAAATGAAACAACACCTACAATCAATTCTAAAACACTGTTCCATATGGTAGTTAATTCCGAAAGCTTTTGTCAGTGATATTGTTCAATTCTGGAGTTACAGACAGCAGTAGAGGCAAAATACATTTCATTACAATCTGTGAAGATGATCATCGGGATTAACCCGTACATTGTCGGAATAAATACATATCTGGTCATGGAGAATTCTCAGAGTGGGACTGTAAGGTGAGCTGGGGCAGCAACCAACAATGCCATTAGGTTATATAAGGCAAGGATGGCACACTCTTCCCTCAGGGGCAGACTATCAAAAGGGCCCGAGGCTGCAAGGTGGTCCAGCAGCAAGTAATTGTCCATTTTGCCCATTATAATCAAACCTCCTTATCAACTGTATTTAGATCCACCAATACAATAGATTAGACTTCCGGAAACGGGAGTCTACTGGAGGTGAACCTCTCCATCTTCTCAAGGCTTCTCTGGGACATTATACTGTGTGGGGGGGAGGGGGCCACCATGGGACATTATATTGCATAGAGGGGCCACTATGGGACATTATACTGTGTGCAGGGGTCACCATGGGACATTAGATTGTGTGGAGGTACCACTATGGGACATTGTACTGTATGGGAGCCGCCCTAGAACATTATACTGTGCAAAGAGGCTACTGTGGAACTTTTACCATATGGAGGACCATTACGGGATATACTCCATGGAGGTTTACAATGGGGCATAAGGATCTTCGACTTGAGTGAGTGGGGCAAATGCTTTATGAACAGCCTTTGATCCATGGTACCTTTAATCCACCTCTCGTTCCTACAGGGCTATCCCTATTACATGAACAGATTTAGAGACTCGGCCAAAGATGGACATTGAATATCTGCAGGGTTCATTGTCATCAATACTTTCCTGAGGATCAAGGGCAGTTCAGCTTGGCAGTACATTCTCTGTATACACAGCAACCTTTATTAGCATCAGAACAGTGGTCTCAAGACATCATATTACCATTGTCCAGTCCTCATAGGAGTTTGGGCTCAGCTCCTATGGGTTTGGTTCATTTGCCTTTAGATACAGTCAGGGCCCAAACAGTTATAATGATAGAAGACTCAAAAGATACTGGAAATCTCTAATTTCTCATTCTTCTAATCCCACCTAGCATGACTAAAGAATATCAGGCCATAGTGGGTGAAGGCTGTACACCATGCATATGGAAAAGGACATGCCCATGAGATAACCAATGAGTGCAAAAAAAATGCTAGTGGAAAAAAAGAAATGAACATCTTCCATTGAAGTCAATGGGAGGTGTTTTTTGGAGCCGGATTCTGAGGTGGATTCTGCCTTAAAATCTGGTCCAAAAACCCCCATGTGAACTTACTCTTTGATAGCTGTCGACCAAATACTTGTTTGGCCAAAAAGAAATCCATACCAGTCCCACATACACAAGCTCTCTGGCCAAACATGAAGGTGAATTTAATGGGTAGGGGGGAATTAGCTGCTTCTTTCACATTTGACGGTGGCTTACCTACCACAAGAGCAACGGATTTGGCATTTTGGAACAGTGCATGCCTGATCCTACTTTGCCAAAATCGTCTGTCGGGGGGGACCAGTACATCCACTTATACCTACTATAAGATACTGTAGTTGACCGGTCTGACAATATGGTGGGGTTGGCCATATATACTTTATTTATATTCATCTAAAATCTGTGTATATCGTACCAAAAATTGCGTTCACCTTGTGTAGATGAGTAGTCTTGTTACCGTAATAAAAGTTTTTGTCATTTTCCATGCAATGAGCCTTGCGCGTGAAGAAGATATCGTGAGCCCTGTCAAGGTCAAAGTCTAGTATAAGTGCATTGAGTATATTCTGTTTCCCGTGATCTAGAAAGTGTTTTCTAATTAATAGGACATCAGAAATGTGAATGATCCTTTATACCCATTATTCAGGCTCCTGTACTTTGGAAGGAGAAATTGAGGACAGCGGGGTCACTTGAAGTTTGTTCAAAAATGTTATTCCGGTTGCCCACAGCATTCTTACGCTATTTTCTTCCCCGTACCCCTGTTACTCAAATAACACCGGGAGTCTACACTGAAGCAAAATAAGAAATAAATTGCTAAATGTCACACAGCTAGGGCCCCCGGGGGCCTAAGTTTTGCCAATGTAAATCACGGCGATTTAATTCCAACTTCTTGAAAGTCAAACTACTGATACACATAAATGAACATGACGACTGACAGAGATAAGAATTACATCTGCCTAATTTTCAGGTTTTCAGGTTTCTGCCAATATTATCCACAGAAAATCAATTTGTAAGAGTCCGATGGAAGAATAGTGGAAAAATTTTGAAAACATAGAAGTAAAAAAGTTGTTCGATTTTCATCATCGGAAATATTTTTGAATTTTTTTTTTTTTGAACTTTTTAGACTTACCACTACAACATTTTTTTTTTCATTTGATAACCCATAGCCCACAATTAATCTATGATCAGCAATTTAGCGAAATGAGCATTGAGCAGATGGAAGCTACTGAGCAGTTGGTTTACATTATGATGTACTCACCAGTTGAGTTTTCTTCTCTTTTACTGTACCATATGGACTGCCTGCTGCTAGACCTCTTAGGAGAACACATCCCCCAATCCCCATAATAAATATGGCTGCCAAAACTCAATGTTGCTGAAATTGACCCATCATGGTGAACTCGAATAACTGCAAATATAATTCAGCCGGATATTCATGTTTTATATTAATATGATACAATGTAAATTGTGGTTAGTCGGTACTAAAAAAAAGAAAATAACATAATCTTTCTATAGGTATTCAATTAGCCTAGAAACATCAAGCCCCAGAAATCTCTTGAATACAGAGTTCCTTACTTTGTGAGGGTCCATCAACTTCGGGTGGCAACTATTCATAAGTTGAAGGGGTTTTCCATTAGAAAACCCAGAAGATACTGACTTACACTGTCTACCAATAAGTATTCAAACACCCATGCAAATTAAGATATCTTCGGTCGTGCTATACGTCACGCCCACATTGAATAGGAAACAGCATTGGCATTAGTCATATGCAAGATGCCACGAAGTGCAGCGTTGTCCGCTTTTGAGAAAGGGATAATTGTGGGGTACCACAAAAATGGTCGATCCTTAAGGGACATAAAAAGTGAACTGAATTACCCAAAATTGACAGTGGCCTATGTGATTACGAAGTGGAAGGTGAATAATGATTGTCTGAATGTTCCTCGAGTTGGCAAACCCCTTGAAACTGGGAGATAGAGACTGACGAGTGCTGGCCAGAGAAACCACACCCAACCGATGGCTCACATACACCAGGAGTGTCACCAGGCATCCAGGAGTATTGTGTCGCTCAATACCATCCGTAAGGAAGCATCTGCTGGGGTCTACCAACTATTGGATATGAATGAATGTTGTTTTTCTATTCTACCACAGGTGTCCAAATACTTATTGGTAGACAATGTACCAGTTCTCCTGATGGGTATCAATGACATATTAGTAGTGACATCATCAGTACCCATCAAGTGACTCCTAAGACCAGTAATTGACCACAGTGGTCACCTGAACCGCTACACCTCTGGCGTGACCAGTGCCGACACTGGATAGAACAGGGGACGGTACACTGAATTAGGCTCGGGGGTAGTTGGGCATCATTTTATTTTTTTTATTTTAAACCCACCTGAAAAAACCTCTTTAAATCCGGAATCAAATACCCCCAATGATCAAAAAGAAATATTACGTTGAGACCTCTGGTGGCAACTTATTTTCCATGAGCTAAAAGGATGGACATATAGAAATTCAGTTTGCGCAATCTTCCTTTTGCAAGACAGTATCCATAAGGGGAAACTTGTCAAACCCCATACACACATGTTGAACCAAACTCATCGAAATCAGCGGCTTCAGCTGATCTTATATGTATGACCACCTGTGACCTACTCACCAAAATCATCAACTCATATAGGAAATTTTAGTTAGTGATATTAATGTCTATGGCTGTGACTGAGAAATAAAGACAAATGTCCTCGATAGGAAGTCCCACTTGTAGTTATCTTCAGATATGTCATTTAAGACCTCTTAAATTGATGAGATTGATGGAGTCCATGTGCACATTCCCCACCAGTTCCCAGATTAAAGGGACAATGGAGCTGTGTAGTTCACTTGTCTACTCATTCCCTTATCTTACTCTTTTTTGACACTTTGTTGAAAACACCATGACTAATAGTGTGCCCCATGACACAAGCCAAAAACAGCACCGCTGAAGTCAATGTAAAGTGCTGTAGTTTCCTTAGTAGATTCAAAATAAAGCTCTAAACATTGCACTTGGTGCTACAGTCAGGGTCAGCCTGGTCTTCTTTGGAGTACCAAAGAATCCTGGTATAATAATAAATCCAGCCAAAAATCCCAATTTGGAGTTGTCTTTGGAGCCAGTCACTTACCACTATAGTCTATACCTCATGGAGTGATTCACAAATAACTTATTAGACTTTTTGTTGACATGTCCTTTATGTGGAATAATACAAAGATAATGATTCTATTTAAAAAAAAATGGACCCAGAGAATTTTTTACTTCTGGTGGGCCCAAGGAAACCTAGTCCCACCCTGTCCCGTAGTTCTGGGAACTGATGGGGATCATAACTAGCAGTTCTCCAACAATATCTCTTATCACTAAAAGTGAAATTGCCCTTTACAGAGGACCTTTCACCACCTCTACTAACTCCAGTTTTTTTGCATCCTTTAAGGGCCTTTCCAATCATTCCAGTCCAATTTGAATTTTTTCTCTAGTCTTCATGATTCCAGAACAATTGTTGCAGATAGTTTTGGTGCCTGATATGCCAAAACTATCTACTGTTGGGTGGGTGGTGCAGGAACATCAAGGGGATGAGATTCTGAGATATCTAAGGGAGGGTTCACAAGGAGTAAAGTGCCGCGTGATGTGGCAAGTATACCCCGCGTGAGCTTTTGCGGGCCATATACGCTCCCATTGATTTCAATGGGAGCAGGGATCGTCTACGCGGCGCTATTTTGCGGCCGTGATTTTACTCCGTGTGAATCCTCCCTCCGACTGTACTTCTCTGGTTTGACAGTATCAGAGAGCTCAGAACCCACTTTCACATTCCTCCTTTGGATCATCCACTTGACTGTACAGAATGAATAAGCATATAGTGTTCTAAAAGTAACAGCACTAATTGGCCAGGAATGGTGGGGGCTAGAGAAACAATTACTACTGTGCAAGGATCTTTGGAACATTTGTTAACCTATTAACAGATGCTAAAAACTGGAGTTGGTGAAAGTGGTGAAAGGTCTTCTTTAAAGAGGACCTTTCAACTCCTGGGGCACTGAATTCAGCACACTGTTGGCTTTCGTGTTCTGTGCCCTCGGTGAAGAGCTATCGGTGCCGGTACCATTACTCTTCACCGTCATAAGGGCGTTTCTGACAGTCAGTCAGGAACACCCTTCCTCCCAGCAGTGCCTATTGTGCTGTACTGTCAGAGCGGGGAGGAACCGTAGTACTCATCCATAGAAGAGTACTGGGGGAGCGTTCCTCACCACTCAGCGTCATTGCTGGGCGGGAAGCAACGCCCCCTCTCACAGTACAGTGCAATAGACGCTATTGTGAGGAAGGGCGTTCCTCACTGACTGTCATAAACGCCATTCTAATAGTGAAGAGCTATGGTTCCGGCACCGATAGCTCTTCACCGGGGGCACAGAACGTGAAAGACGATAGTGCACTGAATTCAGTGTCGGCTTTCTAGCATGTGTCCCAGGAGGTGAAAGGTCCTCTTTAAATTTAGTCTGTCATTAGTCCCAGATTATCAACCCAACCCCACAGATATATTGGTTACGGTCACCTGAATCAAATGATGTTTTCCCCTTGTGAATTGCTGTCTCCATTATCGAGCTATCACCTATTAACTCAATCCAAAAATGAACTCTTTGGAGCAACGAAAGTGTTGACATTGCTCCATTGAATAATGAGAAAAACAGTGATATCTCATCAACCTAGACACCAATTTACAAGGGGAACACACTGTTTAATTTTGGTGATCCTATTCTATCTATCCTTGGGCTAAACCTGATATACTGGATTCTGCTCTGGTCCCTTTAAAAGGTCCTTTACGCGTCTCCTCTTCTATCTCAAAAGTCATCGCTATTCCGAGTTTACAACCTAATCCAAAAACAGCAGCGTAAGCAACGAAACAATCCTCATAAAATGATTATTTGAAATGTATTTAATAAGAAAAAAAATTCTTCCGCAATGAAGATGTTGCGGTTTCGGTTAATAGTTGCGAAAAAAGGAATCACATTAGTAGGTGAAATGAGAAGCCATTACAACGAGCAACAAAGAACGAGGCTGTAATTGGTAATGAGGAAATCTGACATCAGATCATATCAGGGCTGACAATTTACGACAATTCCCCTCGCTTATAAAAACTCCCCGTATTGATTACATTACATTGTTCCGTGTTGACTTAGCTACGATTTTTTTTTATTTTTTTCGCAACGCACAATGGAATTTTTGAATGCTTGTCTCTGACGATTCTTTATATTTCAAGATATAGTGTATATTATATGTTCTCTTTGTTCTATGGCTCACAGAGGAAAATATTAGACATTCATTGCAGTTTGTTATATTAATATGCAGCTATGTTTCTCCCACCTGCTGTGGCTGAAATTAAACCTTGGTGTTTGGAATAACTCTAGACTACAAGTCCAAATAACATTTTATTATTTATTCATGAAGTCTGGCTAATTTGTGGGTTTCTGTTTTTGTGGAGGGGAAAGTAGTTGCACTCTTGGTAGCGCTTACAGTTCATCGAGATGAGAGAATTTTATATTTTTTTTAAATTTTTTGGAACTTTTTTTATTCGATTTTTTTTTCTCCTGCAGTGGAAACATTAAAGCCGGGTAAGACTTGTTCTTTTTTCTTTCATTCGGTTCTGCCGGAGACGTAAAGTAACAGGAGTGATACAATAAAAAATCATCTGAGGCGGCGTAGGCTCGTACACATATGGTTATCCGCTTAACTGAGCATTTAATGGCAATTGGACTTAAATCTGTGCGCTGTGTTTCCCCAAAATGTTACGGATCTGGGAAAGCTGAGCCGCTACTGGAAATAAAGACTGTTGTTTACTGGTAATCTCTAGTACAAGGTGATTGGGTTCCATTGAAATATGATGGGTGCGAAACCTTAAAGGGCCAGCACTCCACTTTTATCAGATTCTATTTAGACAGAATAATATTATTTAGTACTATAAGTAGCCTTAGAGGAAACATATAGAATGCTATAATTTGGGGTAGGTAGTAGAGATGAGCGAACAATAAAATGTTCGGGGTTCGAAATCCGATTCGAACAGCCGCACACTGTTTGACTGTTCGAACGGGTTTCGAACCCCATTATAGTCTATGGGGGGAAATGCTCGTTTCAGGGGTATGCAACATTCGATCAAATTCTACTTACCAAGATCATGAGTGAGGGTCGGGCTGGATTCTTCTCCCTGCACAGCGTCCCCGCGTCCTCTTCCGGCCTTGAATTCACTCTGCTAGGCATCGGGCCCGGGCAGAGCCGACTGCGCATGCCCGCACTACAAGCGGACATGCGCAGTCGGCTGATGCCTGGCAGAGTGAATTCAGAGCCGGAAGAGGATGCGGGAGTGCTGCTCAGGGAGAAGACTTCTAAAGGTAAGAGAAGAACCAGCGTTGATTCGCAATGTATAGCATTCTGCCAATCAACGCTGGTTCTGCATCGAATCTTAACTTCGAACAGCTAGTAGTACTCGATCGACTATGAGTATTTCGAATACCGTAGTATTCGATCGAACACCTACTCGATCGAGTACTACTCGCTCATCTCTAGTAGGTAGTCTAAAATAATATGGCTGGTAGAATGGGTAACTGTGGGGTATTATTGGGGTAATAGATTAATGAGGGTTTGATATCTGACACCCATCAATCAGCAGTTTTCATCATTAGCTAAAAAATATGCAAATCTATTCTCCAGGATGTAATTAGGAGAACAGTGCACTCTGTACAGTGCACCCTATAGAGGGCAGCATCCTTAACATCATGAACGACTCAGTTATAAAGTCTTTTTAATCATAATGTGAATTGTTAATTGTCAAATCAGTATTTTTGTCCCAAAAGGAACAGATTCCCAGCTATGGACAGCGCTGTTTCGGCCTATTGGGCCATTCTCAGCATAGCGTAGGGATACTGATTTGGCAGAGTGAGAGACTATAGACCAGGGTCAGGGGATAATCGTACACATCAGGGAGAGTGTGTGCCTACATAGGCAGTACGGAGACTTACAAGTCATTCCTGCTCCGCTAGGGATTCTGGGTACATTAGCTATGCAGAGAATGCTATGCAGAGAATGGAGCAGAAAGCAGACAGCTTTGCTCTCTGTGTAGTGGTCAAATCAGGCACTGCAAGCCAGATCCCATTCTTTTCCATGGTACTTAAGCTACATGATTCCATTGATACACTGAACAGAGCTCTCTGCTTCCTGCTCCATTCTCTGTGTATCAGATGCTTAGAATAGTTGAGACTAGAAAAGAGTGAATACTATTCGAAACTCCAATTTCGAATACCTCGCTCCCATAGGAATGAATGGGAGCTGGCGAACTGCAAGGGGTTAAGCGCTGGCCACAGGCGCCGGCCAGCATGTGGCAGCTCCCATTAATTCCTATGGAGCGAGGTATTTGAAACTGCAGTTTCATTCCTATTCGCTCATCTCTAGTTGAGACCCCGGGGCAACATGGTGGCTCAGTGGTTAGCACTGCAGCCTTGTAGAACTGGAGTCCTGTGTTCAAATCCCGCCAGGAGCAACATCTGCAAAGAGTTTGTATGTTCTCCCCGTGTTTGCATGGATTTTCTCCCATTCTACAAAAACATACTGATAGGAAAAAAAAAAATGTACATTGTGATCCCTATATGGGGCTCACAATGTAATTTTTTTTTTTAAAAAAAAAGAATAGTCGAGACCCCATAGATGTAATATGTCCTAAGTTTAGATATGTTTTTCCTGGAAAATGCGTTTAATGGTATATTCCTAGCGCATGGTATACATACCTTCCTTTATGTACTATCTCCAGAATAGATTTTCTTGACCCCATTCCCACTTGGTGATGTGGTTTTAAGCTGTATCATTGAGATGAAGAATGAAGAGATGACAACACATATGTGTACCTACCTATATTCACTTATTTATTCCGCAGCATATTCTGCTGCACTTTACAGACATTGTCAGCCATTGTCCCATATAGGGCTCACAATATACATTCCCTATCAGTATGTCTTCCTCCTATGGCTTTCATGAAAACGGTCAATCACTTCCCATTCTAGAGAAAAGAACTAGAACCAGCAACTCTCAGCTATGTATTGAATATTGTGTAGTTATTGATTGGCCGAATGCTATACAGTCGGCCAATCAACGCTGGTTCTTCTCCTACCTTTAGAAGTCTTCTCCGTGCAGCTTCTCCGCGGCGTCTTCCGGCTCTGAATTCACTTTGCCAGGCATCGGGCCTGGGCAGAGCCGAATGCGCATGTCCGCTTGTAGTGTGGGCATGCGCAGTCGGCTCTGCCCAGGCCCGATGCCTGGCAGAGTGAATTCAGAGCCGGAAGACGCCGCGGGGACGCTACACGGAGAAGACTTCTCGGAGGATCCAGCCCGACCCTCACTCGTGGACTTGGTAAATATAATTTGATCGAACGTTGCCTACCCCTGAAATGAGCATTTCCTCCCCATAGACTATAATAGGGTTCGATATTCGATTCGAGTAGTCGAATATTGAGGGGCTACTCGAAACGAATATCGAATCTCGAACATTTTACTGTTCGCTTATCTCTAATAATAATAATAACTTCCAAGGCTGAGAAGCATAGCTCGGGAAAGGACTGGTAGGACATGTACCCCAGGTTATTGGAGGAAGGGTGTTGCACCAACTAACCGGTGTGCACAGTTGGCATGCAAAGTTATAGTTATTATTTTGTGTGGTTGTATTCTTGACAATGTCGATTGTTCCTCAGTAAAGAGTTAATACTAGTCTCTGGTATGTCTGGAATAAAAAGCACATGCTTTTACTTAATGCAGTTCACCTCCATTCCTATGCCAAGTGCGATAAAACGGCTTCGGACTGGATTTTTACTTACACTGTAAGTGTATATACACAATAGTACATGTAGTCCATCTCTACACTAAGAAGGTTATGGGGGAAGGCTGCGTCTTTCTTTATCATTCATCTATCTGGGGATAATGGATTTTGATGGAAAATCCATTAACTTATCAGGAAAAGTGCTAAAGTTTAGTCACCCTCAGTTTATTTCTAAAAAAATTTTTCAAATACCCAGAATTCCATTGCCTGTATTATCTAGAAACTTGTTTTTCCTGATATTTTTAAGAACATAACGGCTCATAAATTACTCAACTATAACTTGCTATATTGTAATATTTCATTTCTCTTCAACATAGGTATTGTTCAATACAGGGGAACATTCTCACCTTGTGGGGCCAAAATTGTGTGTCATTTGTTTTGGAACGGAAGAATTACATTTTGAAATACAAGAATTTGCATATATGAGCAAACACTCTACTTTTTCTGGCAGTCATGTCATTAATAGACAAGGATGAACAAGTCTGAAAAGATCCCAGAGTAGAATAATTTAATTTCCGATTCACAGACGATGAACCCCCAAAGTTTCTAAATTTGGGGAAAATTTGGGTCAAATCTGGTTTCATCTAAACCAGTTTTGCACATCTCTACTTATTAATAAATTTTGCAATATATTTGGGGTTGAGTCGATCTTGAGATTTCAGGATCGTTTTTAAAATCTGATTTTCGATCATTTTCCAGCTGATCCCAATCACTATTGTGAAATTTGCTCGATCGCTGATCGGGATCAGATCTTTCTTTAGTCTTTCCCTTGTTTATCTACTGAGCACTATACCCTTCTTCTCACTGTGTACGGGGTAGGGACTTCTGAGTAATGCGAAGAAAATAAGGGTAAGGGGAGTTAAATCAAACAATTATACAGTATTTCAAGTATTATACAACATAGAAACTTACTTCTGGTGTCATATAGAAGAGATTCTTTTTGTTCACGTTGCTGTTCTATCTATATTATATTATTATTTCCAGAGATATCAGGTGAAAACATGGTCAGGATTGGGAGAATCTCCATTTTCATATAACACCAGAAGCAAGTTTCTATAGAGTAATAATAGGGAGGACAATTGTAATAACAGTAATAACAGTAATAGTTATAATGATCACAATTAGAGATGAGCGAACACTAAAATGTTCGGGGTTCGAAATCCGATTCGAACAGCCGCACACTGTTCAACTGTTCGAACGGGTTTTGAACCCCATTATAGTCTATGGGGGGAAATGCTCATTTCAGGGGTAGGCAACATTCGATCAAATTCTACTTACCAAGTCCATGAGTGAGGGTCGGGCTGGATTCTTCTCCCTGCGCAGCATCCTTGCGTCCTCTTCCGGCCTTGAATTCACTCTGCTAGGCATCAGGCCTGGGCAGAGCCGACTGCGCATGCGAAGATGTCGCGGGGATGCTGGACGGAGAAGACTTCTAAAGGTAAGAGAAGAACCAGCGTTGATTGGCAATGTATAGCATTCTGCCAATCAACACTGGTTCTGCATTGAATCTTAACTTCGAACAGCTAGTAGTACTCGATCGAGTACGAGTATTTCGAATACCATAGTATTTGATTGAACACCTACTTGATCGAGTACTACTCGCTCATCTCTAATCACAATACTATGTAATAGCAATAGTAATATTGAGTAACCGCAATAAGAACACTAATAATAATAGCATACGTTATGAAAATTCCCCAGTAGGTGTTTCTGGAACCAGGGAGGTAGGGGAATGACAGAGACAGAATCCTAATGCTTGACCCACCCTCAGTCTCTACCTACTTGAATCAACTACCTTAGGTGGTAGATGACAACTGGGTGATGGACCCTTCCTATAATATTAGTGAATATACGGAATGCAGACAAGATAAAATAAACAGACAGGGGTAATCCAGAAAACCAAAGGTCAGAGTCAATGGGGCAGTGCAGTACAGAATCAGAACCAGAAGAATAGCCAAAGGGAAAGCCAAGGTCATAAATAGTAGCTAGCTAGCACGCTCAATGAGACTAATAACAAGCAACCAAGAAAGGGTTGGAAAACTATATTACATCAAAAGAACAACTAACATTAAATCTTTAGAAACCAGTGGAACTAAGAGCCCTATATATAGAGTATTTTCTCTATATAATATAGAGTAACAATAACAATAACAACAACAAAGAACAATAATAATACCAATAATAAAAAGAAATATGAAAAATGGTTATAATATTGAAAATAATCCAAGCAGTAATATTATTAACAATAGTAATGATAATAATAGTAATAAAACTAATAGTCATAATAGTAGAAACAATAGGAATAATGGTAAAAATGGTGCTAGGAGTAATAACATAGTGATAATAGTAATATTAAGAACTATTATTATGATGGTAATAATAGTAATAAGATAATATAAACATTCGGTATATTAATGGACACCTTATTGATTCTCTGTTTTCTTAAGTAAAACTAGAATGAAACAATAAATTTCCAGAACCTGCTACTACACTAGACCTTTCATTCCAGGCTTTCCCCTGAGCATATTTCCTTCCCTTTTCCTCTTTTTTAAATGCTTTCAAAAAGTCCGGCTCCTGTTTAACCCCCTGCCCTCAGCTCACTATTCCGCGGCCTGTCATTCATTTCTGGTTCTGGTACCTTATTTGTATTCCTTACTGCACCCCATGGATTCCTTGTTGTTGAAACCTTGGCTAGTTGCGAACTTTGGATTTCTCTTTTAACTTTAAAACACAGGCTGCTCTTGTCCCGTCTGACCTTGACACAGCAGGACTTCACATGGTGCATTGTACTATACATATTTACCCGGAGAGCTCTCGCTTTCTAACCTATCTGAAACCTTCTGCTGTCTGCCTATTGTTAAATGGATTTTGTTACCTTACCACTTAGTTACCTACAGGATGTATATAACTGCCCTATCTATCTATCTATCTATCTATCTATCTACCTATCTCATACAGTATATTCTCTATTTTCATCTATCTATCCATCCATCAATCCATCCATCCATCCATCCATTCTATCTGCAGTATTTTGTAGATAGATAGATAGATAGATAGACATTACATATCAGTCTAGCTCTCTTCTTTGTATACAGATGAAGCCAAGTTTATCATGACTTTTAATGGATCTAATCACTAGGCTGGGTTGACCTTGTAAGATCCATTTTGTGGCTATTCATGAAGTTCACCCGCAAATTGCAGTCCATACAAGCAGGGTCTCTGACATTGCAGAGGAGGCTGGGAATACAAATTGGACACCATGGAAAGGCGGGTATGAGTTTTTACTTTTCCACATCTCGCCTGGTGGTCCGATTTTGTGGGTGGACAACCTGAAATATTTTAGACATTTGTAAAGAACCTTATTTATGGCTTTTGAGTTGGTTTTCATGGTGAGCTGAAGTTGATGATGGCTATATCGCATAAGTTCCTAATTGTTTGCAGAGATGTTTTATCCTCTTACCAGCCAAATTTATTTGAGCACATCTTCATGTCTAGTGCCCATCAGATGCCCCTCCTATGTCTACAATATTCTTACATTTACAGTGCCATACTTAAAAGAAATGGGCCTCCAGGATTTGCTAGCCAGGACAGAAAGATCTATTGTTAGTTTCCCTTTTCACACGGTGCTGTGACCCCTAAACTCGTCATACACCTCGGATGCGTACTTATTCAGCCAACGGCTATTCCTCTTCATTACCCCCTGCATGTATTCCGAAAGTGTAGAGGGAAATAAGACACTTCCAGACACTCAGGTCGTTCCTTATCTTCACTGAGAACAAAGGATGGGGCATATTGACTGATCCTTCTTTTCCATTTGGGAAAGACTATAGACCCTCCTATATATCAGATGGCCAGTCCCCCAAAAATGAAGAGGTTTGCTTGTATGACCAGCTATAAGCTAACCCCCAACTCCTTTGATGGAAAACATTGGAGTCACTATGGAGAAAGTAGACTATCACCATTTACAGAAACCGAACTGGCCCCCCTCTGCCCATGGGCCTTCACCATTGTGACATCTAACAAGCTAAATGATTTCAGAACTGTGCAAGAAGATACTGTCTCTTGGTTCATGCGTCGACCCTCCTACTTGGCTTTCTGTAATATTTTACCAATTTTTGGAGTATTTTTCTAACATTTAACTCTTCCAGTTCCTGATACTGATAATGATTTGCCTTCCAAAGTAATTAAAATCAGCTACACACCCACTTAGAAATGATGCGTTTTGAAACAGGACCCCTCCCCCACCAATCAACATTGAATTAAAAAAAGATTTGAGCGAGATTCTCAAAGCTGGGGCCCGGACTCCAAGTTCCAGTTGACATACTTTGTGATTAAAGGAAAAGTAATCCAAATTGCAAGTTAGTTTATTAGAGACATATGTATTTGGTAGGGTTTTTTTTTAACTTTCCGATGTCTTATTTTTTCAAATATTTTTTAGCTTTTTATATATAAATTTTAAAAACTGTATTATATAAATTATATATTATAATTTGCCTCATTGGTAAAGCTATACATTTGGAAAACCACTACGAGGGCTTGTGACATTTTATTGTATGGCTCTAAGGCTTGTTTGGCTCTGTATGAATTTATCACCCGAGGTCTTACAAAAACAGTATAAGCTCCATATGGACAAAGAATAACAAAAAGTTGTATATTTTAGGTGCCCACATACCCTCAATAGCTGTTGCCATCAGCTATACCTTTCAATTCAATATATCTTCCCCTAGTTGAGCATTCATGAGTAGAGATGAGCGAGTAGTATTCGATTGAGTAGGTATTCGAAATACTCATACTCGATCGAGTACCACTCATTATTCGAATGGAAAAGTTCGATGCAGAACCAGCATTGATTGGCCGAATGCTATACAGTTGGGCAATCAACGCTGGCTCTTCTCCTACCTTTAGAAGTCTTCTCCGTGCAGCTTCCCTGCGGCGTCTTCCGGCTCTGAATTCACTCTGCCAGGCATCGGGCCTGGGCAGAGCCGACTGCGCATGTCCTCTTGTAGTACGGGCATGCGCAGTCGGCTCTGCCCAGGTCCGATGCCTGGCAGAGTGAATTCAGAGCCGGAAGACACCGCGGAGACGCTGCACTGAAATTACTTTTAGGAGGATCCAGCCTGACCCTCACTCGTGGACTTGGTAAGTATAATTTGATCGAACGTTGCTTACCCCTGAAACGAGCATTTTCCCCCCATAGAGTATAATAGGATTCGATATTCGATTCGAGTAGTCGAATATTGAGGGGCTACTCGAAACGAATATCGAATCTCGAACATTTTACTGTTCGCTCATCTCTATTCATGAGTTTTCCATAAGAAGGTTAAGCTGATTTGGGACAACATTGCTGATGCCTAAGATCTAGAGATGAGCGAACAGTGTTCTATCGAACTCATGTTCGATCGGATATTAGGCTGTTCGGCATGTTCGAATCGAACACCGCGTGGTAAAGTGCGCCATTACTCGATTCCCCTCCCACCTTCCCTGGCGCCTTTTTTGCTCCAATAACAGCGCAGGGTAGGTGGGACAGGAACTACAACACCGGTGACGTTGAAAAAAGTAGGCAAAACCCATTGGCTGCCGAAAACATGTGACCTCTAATTTAAAAGAACAGCGCCGCCCAGCTTCGCGTCATTCTGAGCTTGCAATTCACCGGGGACGGAGGTTTCCGTCCAGTTAGCTAGGGGTTAGATTCTGGGTAGGCAGGGACAGGCTAGGATAGGAAGGAGAAGACAACCAACAGCTCTTATAAGAGCTAAATTCCAGGGAGAAGCTTGTCAGTGTAACGTGGCACTGACGGGCTCAATCGCCGCAACCCAGCTTTCCGCGGATCCTGAATGGAATACACTGACAGTGTATTCCCGTATACCCGATATATACCCCCGATACCCGTTCCAACGGTGTGCCCCCCCACCTTCACCCCAGAAATACCCTGCAAGTCCCCTAGCAATAGAATTGGGGCTATATACACCCACTATTTTTGCTACTGCCATATAGTGCCATTGTCTGACTGGGAATTCAAAGAATATATTGGGGTTACGTGCACCCACAATTTTTGCTACTGGTATATAGTGTGTGGGGGAGATAGGCTCAGCGGTAGCAGCAGCGGACCCAGACAGTCAGAGACAGACACCAAAATCAGTTTGAACAGGGTTTTACCCCTGTGCGTTTATTTTGCAAAAAGGTTTAAAGGTGCTGGCAAACAAAATAAACAGGCCTTTACTTCAGGCAAAAACAAACACAAATACCTGCCCGGCTAGGCGACTAACTATACAGAAGCACTCTGTCTATACGTGTGGCTTGCTTCAACCACACGGACAAAACAAATCAACAAAAATACAAGCTGTGAAGCACCCACTGGTCTCACCAGTTTTCAGTTGGATGGACAGGACCTGGCTCCACCACTCTCCCCCAGGAACTGCCCAGGACAGAAGTCTGGAGAGGCTTTATAGGCCTGTGATTAGGCCTAACTGCTCCCACCTGTACATGAAAGCTCCTTCCTACAGTGGGATGAGAAGGGGTTAATACAGCCATATGCTTTACTACAGCTCTTGAAGCCCTCACTCACCAGACATATGAGAGGACTCTAGGGGAGATATAGCGTCCTTCCAGGACTTTTCCTGTCACTTTCTTACATACCCTCCCCCTTTGTTCGAACCTATAGGGGCGAACACCTTTCGCCACCATGCAATGTGTCCTGGATAAAGCATCTGCATTCCCCTGTAATTTACCGGATCGGTGTTCGACCTTAAATTTAAAATTTTGCAAGGTAAGGAACCATCTCGTAACCCGGGCATTTCTCTCTTTAGCCTGAGACATCCATGTGAGAGGGGAGTGGTCAGTAATCAACCGAAACTGTCGGCCTAGCAAATAATATCGTAGGGACTCCAGAGCCCATTTGATGGCCAAACACTCCCTTTCTACAATACTGTAATTTTTCTCTGCGTGAGTGAGCTTTCGACTCAGGTATGTGACTGGATGTTCCTCACCTTTAATCACCTGTGAAAGGACTGCCCCTAACCCTACATCTGAGGCATCAGTCTGTACCACAAACTCTTTGGCATAATTTGGAGTGACCAAGACCGGTTGTATACAAAGGACCGATTTTAACTTTTGGAATGCCCCCTCAGCTCCTTCACTCCATTTGATGAAGCCAGTTCTCCCTCCCTTGGTCAGGTCAGTCAGGGGAGCTGCAATGGAGGCAAAATTGGGTATGAACCTCCTATAGTACCCCACAATTCCCAGGAAAGCCCTCACCTGCTTTTTACTTAGGGGACGGGGCCAATTCTGGATAGCCTCTACTTTATTCACCTGGGGTTTGATTACTCCTCGTCCTATTGTGTACCCCAAATACCGGGCTTCCTCAAGGCCCAAAGTGCACTTTTTGGGGTTAGCAGTTAATCCGGCTGCCCGAAGCGAATCTAGTACCGCTTGGACCTTCGGCAAGTGGCTCCCCCAATCAGGGCTGAAAATGACAATATCGTCAAGGTAGGCTGAAGCATACCTGCGATGTGGCTTGAGGATTTTGTCCATCAACCGTTGAAAGGTGGCGGGAGCACCATGTAATCCGAAAGGCATAGTTACGTACTGGAAGAGCCCATCTGGGGTGGCAAATGCAGTTTTCTCTTTAGCACTTTCCGTAAGCGGCACCTGCCAATACCCTTTTGTTAAATCGAGAGTCGAGAAGTACCTGGAAGTCCCTAACCTCTCGATCAGCTCGTCTACTCTGGGCATCGGATAGGCATCAAACTTTGAATTTTCATTTAATTTACGGAAATCGTTACAAAATCTGATGGTACCATCGGGTTTGGGAATCAGGACAATAGGATTTGACCACGCACTTTTTGACTCTTCAATGACCCCAAGAGCTAACATATCGTTAACCTCTTTTGTTATGGCCTGTCTACGAGCTTCAGGTACACGGTAGGGCTTCAGACTGATTCGTACCTGCGGCTCGGTTACAATGTCATGCTCTATTAGATTAGTACGCCCAGGTGTCTCAGAAAATACATCAGTGTTTCTTTGTACAAGTTCCTTTGTCTCTTGAGCCTGCACCTTAGACAGAGTCACCGCTATCTGTACATCAGGACAATGATTACCAATTGCACCTCTGACTTTAGTGGCAATTTCTCTAGGGGTACTTAGAGCCGACAAGGATTCCCTCTCTTTCCAGGGTTTTAACAGATTCACATGGTAGATCTGTTCAGGTTTCCTCCTGCCTGGTTGGAAGACCTTGTAGTTTACATTTCCCACTTTTTCAATTATCTCATATGGACCTTGCCACTTGGCTAGAAATTTACTCTCTACAGTGGGTACGAGCACTAACACCCGGTCACCTGGGTTAAAGGATCTGAGCTGAGCCTTTCGGTTATAAACACGGCTTTGTGCCAACTGAGCATGCTCCATGTGCTCCTTTACGATGGGCATTACTGCGGCAATTCGGTCTTGCATTTGGGTTATGTGCTCTATAACGCTACGGTAGGGAGTGGGTTCCTGTTCCCAAGTTTCCCGAGCAATATCTAATAGACCCCTTGGATGTCTTCCATACACTAGCTCGAAGGGAGAGAATCCGGTGGAGGACTGGGGTACCTCTCGGATGGCAAACATTAAATATGGCAGCAAACAATCCCAGTCCTTACCATCCTTGCTAACCACCCTCTTCAACATTCCTTTAAGGGTCTTATTAAACCTCTCAACTAGGCCATCGGTCTGGGGGTGGTAGACAGAGGTTCTCAAGTGCTTAATACCCAGGAGCTTACACATTTCCTTTGTAATTTTGGACATAAAGGGGGTACCTTGATCCGTCAGGATCTCTTTAGGGATACCAGTCCGGGAAAACATATAAAACAACTCCTTGGCGATTAGCTTTGCTGAGGTATGTCTGAGGGGCACGGCCTCAGGGTATCGGGTAGCATAATCTACTACGACCAATATGTACTGATGTCCCCTAGCCGATTTCACCAGGGGTCCCACCAAATCCATAGCTATACGCTCAAAGGGCACCTCTATAATTGGGAGGGGTACTAATGGACTCCTGAAGTGGGAGACTGGTGCAGTCAATTGGCACACTGGACAGGAGCTACAGTAATCTCGTACATGTCTGTCCACCCCCAGCCAATAGAAACGTTGTAATATACGTTCCTTAGTTTTCTCATACCCCAAATGTCCTCCCAGTGCATGCTTATGGGCTAGATCTAGAACCACTTTTTGGAAGGGTTGGGGTACCAACAATTGCTCAATAACATTATCTCTTATTTTGCTTACCCTATACAGTAAATCTTGGTTCATAGCAAAATAAGGAAATTCTTGATCAGCCCCTGGATATTGGGACTGACCATTTATCACCTTTACATTTTCTCGTGCCCGAGACAAGTGTGGGTCCCTGAGTTGGGCAGTACCAAAATTGTCATGGGACACCTCAAGTTCTGGTAGGTCAGACACCTCCTGCTGACCTTCAGTGTCACCAGCTAACACAGTAAGAGGCGAGCTAGTTTCTTCTGGGACAGCGGCTATTGCTGGCCCACCACAGTCCGGGTCGAAAGGTTCAGGATCCATTTTCGGCAACCTTTCACACCCATCCTGCCCTTTATCTTGGTTTTTCCACAGGCTCCAGAACCCAGGAAAATCTCTTCCCAGAATGACACTGTGGAACAGGCTCTGCACTACACCGACCTGGTGACGGACTACCCCACAGGTAGTCTCGATGGGGACTTCGGCTATTGGGTACTTTCTGATGTCACCATGAATGCACAAGACCCCCACCGTACGTCCATTGTATTGGGCAGGGTCCACCAGAGTTGCACGTATCAGGGTCACCACACTACCAGAGTCCATGAGAGCAGACACAGACTGTCCTCCCACAGTTACCACACACATTGGAGGATCCTCATCCGTCGGCAGTTCGGCTAAACAGGCAGGTTGAGAAAACAGCGAGACTTGCCGGACACTGCTACAGTCCATTGGCTCACTGGTCAGAGGGCAACGTGCAGCCACATGTCCCATCTCATGGCACCGCCAGCACCGTAAATGGGATTGGTCGCCATTTTGCGTTTTGAATCTAGGGAACATGGTTCCGGCTGCCTGCTCCCCGGGTATACAACCTTCCAGTCCAATCCTCCTCACACCCCTATTGGTGGGTATGATCCTGCCAGATTTCGGGGAGGTTGGCCGGGAGGGTGTCTGGAGGAGTTCCTCAGTGGCCCGATATCTCTCCACCAGGCAAACCAGCTCCTCTGCCGTCGTGGGCCCTGCTTGGCCAACCCAGCGTTGGATTTTAGGAGGAAGGGAGCGGGTGTACTTGTCCAGCACTACCCGTTCTACCATCTTGGCAGGGGACGCTTCTTCTGGCTGGAGCCACTTTTTCACCAGGTAGACCAAGTCATGCATTTGAGACCTGGGTGGGAGACTTTCAGAAAAAGTCCAGTGATGTACCCTTCCAGCTCGTACATGCATGTTTACTCCAAGTCGGGCTAGGATTTCTCCCCTCAGCTTGGTATAGTCCCTGGCGTCGGTCTCACACAGATCATAATACGCCTTTTGTGGCTCCCCGGTTAAAAAAGGCGCCACGACATCTGCCCACTGTTCTCTTGGCAGCTTTTCTCGTTCTGCAACCCGCTCAAAAACATGTAAATACGCTTCCACGTCATCTGTGGATGTCATCTTTTGTAGCGAACTCTGTACAGCAGCTCGTGCAGTGGGTCTCACCTCTTGGGTCACAGCAGCAGACTCTGTCTCCGGTTTTTGAGCAGCCAAGGCCTCACTTAACGCAGCCAACTGCTTCATGAACATCACATTCATCTCTTGCTGCCATTTTTCAGAGGCCTCCATTGCACGCTGTTGTCGCCTTTCAGCAGCCATCTGGGCCTGTCCAAGCAGCTTAACCAGGTCTTCCATTGCAGCCGCGTTTGTGCTTTGTTCTCCCACCGCCTTCACCCAGGACATCAGGTGATAGAGCGAAGGAAAAAAAAAAAAAAGGTATCTGTCTCTTTAAGAGCTGTTTTAAACTGGGCTTGCCCGCATCCGAAGCACCAAATGTGGGGGAGATAGGCTCAGCGGTAGCAGCAGCGGACCCAGACAGTCAGAGACAGACACCAAAATCAGTTTGAACAGGGTTTTACCCCTGTGCGTTTATTTTGCAAAAAGGTTTAAAGGTGCTGGCAAACAAAATAAACAGGCCTTTACTTCAGGCAAAAACAAACACAAATACCTGCCCGGCTAGGCGACTAACTATACAGAAGCACTCTGTCTATACGTGTGGCTTGCTTCAACCACACGGACAAAACAAATCAACAAAAATACAAGCTGTGAAGCACCCACTGGTCTCACCAGTTTTCAGTTGGATGGACAGGACCTGGCTCCACCACTCTCCCCCAGGAACTGCCCAGGACAGAAGTCTGGAGAGGCTTTATAGGCCTGTGATTAGGCCTAACTGCTCCCACCTGTACATGAAAGCTCCTTCCTGCAGTGGGATGAGAAGGGGTTAATACAGCCATATGCCTTACTACAGCTCTTGAAGCCCTCACTCACCAGACATATGAGAGGACTCTAGGGGAGATATAGCGTCCTTCCAGGACTTTTCCTGTCACTTTCTTACAAGTGCCATTGTCTCACTGGGAATTCAAAGAATATATTGGGGTTACGTGCACCCACAATTTTTGCTACTGGTATATAGTGCCATTGTCTGACTGGTAATTCAAAGAATATATTGGGGTTATAAATACCCTCATTTCTTGCTACTGGTATATAGTGCCATTGTCTGACTGGGAATTCAAAGAATATATTGGGGTTATAAATACCCTCATTTCTTGCTACTGGTATATAGTGCCATTGTCTGACTGGGAATTCAAAGAATATATTGGGGTTACAAATACCCTCATTTCTTGCTACTGCCATATAGTGCCAGTTTCTGACTGGTAATTCAAAGAATATATTGGGGTTATAAATACCCTCATTTCTTGCTACTGGTATATAGTGCCATTGTCTGACTGGGAATTCAAAGAATATATTGGGGTTACAAATACCCTCATTTCTTGCTACTGGTATATAGTGCCATTGTCTGACTGGGAATTCAAAGAATATACTGGGGTTACAAATACCCTCATTTCTTGCTACTGCCATATAGTGCCAGTTTCTGACTGGTAATTCAAAGAATATATTGGGGTTCCGTGCACCCACAATTTTTGCTACTGGTATATAGTGCCATTGTCTGACTGGGAATTCAAAGAATATATTGGGGTTACAAATACCCTCATTTCTTGCTACTGGCATATAGTGCCATTGTCTGACTGGGAATTCAAAGAATATATTGGGGTTATAAATACCCTCATTTCTTGCTACTGGTATATAGTGCCATTGTCTGACTGGGAATTCAAAGAATATATTGGGGTTACAAATACCCTCATTTCTTGCTACTGCCATATAGTGCCAGTTTCTGACTAGTAATTCAAAGAATATATTGGGGTTACGTGCACCTACAATTTTTGCTACTGGTATATAGTGCCATTGTCTGACTGGGAATTCAAAGAATATATTGGGGTTACAAATACCCTCATTTCTTGCTACTGGTATATAGTGCCATTGTCTGACTGGGAATTCAAAGAATATATTGGGGTTATAAATACCCTCATTTCTTGCTACTGCCATATAGTGCCAGTTTCTGACTGGTAATTCAAAGAATATATTGGGGTTACGTGCACCCACAATTTTTGCTACTGGTATATAGTGCCATTGTCTGACTGGGAATTCAAAGAATATATTGGGGTTATAAATACCCTCATTTCTTGCTACTGGTATATAGTGCCATTGTCTGACTGGGAATTCAAAGAATATATTGGGGTTATAAATACCCTCATTTCTTGCTACTGGTATATAGTGCCATTGTCTGACTGGGAATTCAAAGAATATATTGGGGTTATAAATACCCTCATTTCTTGCTACTGGTATATAGTGCCATTGTCTGACTGGGAATTCAAAGAATATATTGGGGTTATAAATACCCTCATTTCTTGCTACTGGTATATAGTGCCATTGTCTGACTGGGAATTCAAAGAATATATTGGGGTTATAAATACCCTCATTTCTTGCTACTGGTATATAGTGCCATTGTCTGACTGGGAATTCAAAGAATATATTGGGGTTACGTGCACCCACAATTTTTGCTACTGGTATATAGTGCCAACTTCTAACTGGGAATTCAAAATGCGCAAGGCTCCCAGAAAGGGATGTGGACGAGGCCGTGGGCGAGGTCAGGGGAATGGTTCTGGGGAGCAAGGTAGCAGTGAAGCCACAGGGCGTCCCGTGCCTACTCCTGTGGGGCAGCAAACATTGCGCCACTCCACAGTGCCAGGGTTGCTTGCCACATTAACTAAACTGCAGGATACAAACCTTAGTAGGCCCGAGAACCAAGAACAGGTCTTGCAATGGCTGTCAGAGAACGCTTACAGCACATTGTCCAGCAGCCAGTCAGACTCTGCCTCCTCTCCTCCTATTACCCAACAGTCTTGTCCTCCTTCCTCCCAAAATTCCCAAGCTTCACAGAACAATAACCCCAACTGTCCCTGCTCCCCAGAGCTGTTCTCCGCTCCTTTCATTGTCCCTCAACCTGCCTCTCCACGTCACGATTCCACGAACCTAACAGAGGAGCATCTGTGTCCAGATGCTCAAACACTAGAGTCTCCTCCATCTCCGTTCGATTTGGTGGTGGATGACCAGCAACCCACCCTCATCGACGATGATGTGACGCAGTTGCCGTCAGGGCATCCAGTTGACCGGCGCATTGTGCGGGAGGAGGAGATGAGACAGGAGTTGGAAGAGGAAGTGGTGGATGATGAGGACACTGACCCGACCTGGACAGGGGGGATGTCAAGCGGGGAAAGTAGTGTGGATGTTGAGGCAGGTGCAGCACCAAAAAGGGTAGCTAGAGGCAGAGGTCAGCAGCTTAGGCGAAGCCAGGCCACACCCGGAATCTCCCAAGATGTTCCAGTTCGTACCCAGCCCCGAAAAACTCCCACCTCGAGGGCACGTTTCTCGAAGGTGTGGAGTTTTTTCAAGGAATGCGCCGAGGACAGATATAGTGTTGTCTGCACAATTTGCCTCTCGAAATTGATTAGGGGCTCTGAGAAGAGCAACCTGTCCACCACTTCAATGCGCCGTTATTTGGAATCCAAGCACTGGAATCAGTGGCAGGCAGCAACGGCAGGACAAAGGCCGCCTGCCGTTCACGCCACTGCCTCTGCCTCTGCCACTGCCTCTGCCTCTGCCACTGCCACTGCTGACTGTGCTGGCGATGCACTCCAGAGGACGAGCCAGGACACCACTTCATCTGCCTCCGCCACTTTGTTGACTTCTCCCTCATCCTCCCCTGTTCCTGTCTTATCTCCTTCTCCTGCACCATCAAAGGCACCATCAGGCGCTTCTTTACAACAACCCACCATCTCTCAGACATTGGAGCGGCGGCAGAAATACACTGCTAACCACCCACACGCGCAAGCCTTGAACGCCAACATCGCTAAACTGCTGGCCCAGGAGATGTTGGCGTTCCGGCTTGTTGAAACTCCCGCCTTCCTGGACCTGATGGCAACTGCGGCACCTCGCTATGCCGTCCCTAGCCGTCACTACTTCTCCCGGTGTGCCGTCCCCGCCTTGCACCAGCACGTGTCACTCAACATCAGGCGGGCCCTTAGTTCCGCGCTTTGCACAAAGGTCCACTTGACCACCGACGCGTGGACAAGTGCAGGCGGACAGGGACGCTACATTTCACTGACGGCACACTGGGTGAATGTAGTTGAGGCTGGGACTGCTTCCCAAACTGGCCCGGTGTACCTCGTCTCCCCGCCTAACATTCCTGGCAGGGACACGAGAAGAACACCCCCCTCCTCCTCCTCCTCTACCGCCTCCTCCTCCGCCACCGCCTCCTCCTCCGCCACCGCCTCCTCCTCCGCTGTTAGATTGACCCCAGCTACGAGTTGGAAACGTTGCAGCACTGGCGTTGGTAGACGTCAGCAGGCTGTGCTGAAGCTGATCAGCTTGGGGGACAGACAGCACACTGCCTCCGAGGTGAGGGATGCCCTCCTCGATGAGACGGCAATATGGTTTGAGCCGCTGCACCTGGGCCCAGGCATGGTCGTTTGTGATAACGGCTGGAACCTGGTAGCAGCTCTGGAGCTTGCCGGACTCCAACATGTTCCATGCCTGGCCCACGTCTTCAACCTAGTGGTGCAACGTTTCCTAAAGAGCTACCCCAATGTTCCAGAGCTACTGGTGAAAGTGCGGCGCATGTGCGCCCACTTTTGCAAGTTGACAGTAGCCGCTGCTAGCTTAAAATCTCTCCAGCAACGCCTGCATGTGCCACAACACTGGCTTTTGTGCGACGTCCCCACACGCTGGAACTCAACGTTTCAGATGTTGAATAGAGTGGTTGAGCAGCAGAGACCTTTGATGGAATACCAGCTACAAAACCCTAGGGTGCCACAAAGTCAGCTGCCTCAGTTTCACATCCATGAGTGGCCATGGATGAGAGACCTTTGTGACATCCTACGGGTCTTTGAGGAGTCCACAAGGAGGGTGAGCTCTGAGGATGCGATGGTGAGCCTTACAATCCCGCTCTTGTGTGTTCTGAGAGAATCCCTGATTGACATCAGGGATAACTCAGATCACACAGAGGAGTTAGGGATAGCATCCGATCCGTCACAGCTGGAGAGTAGGTCCACACATCTGTCCGCTTCACTGCGTTTAATGGAGGAGGAGGAGGAGGAGGAGGAGGAGGAGGAAGAAGAGTTGTCCGATGATGTGATGGTGATACAGGAGGCTTCCAGGCAACTTCGAATCGTCCCATTGTTGCAGTGCGGATGGGTAGACATGGAGGATGAGGAGGAAATGGAGATTGAACTTTCCGGTGGGGCCAGAGGGGTGCTTTACAACCGACAAGCGTATTGTCAAAATCATGGAGGACAACCAGTACTGGATCTTTGCTATCCTTGACCCCCGGTATAAAAACAACATCTCGTCTTTTATTCCGGTAGAGGGGAGGGCCAATCGCATCAATGCTTGCCACAGGCAATTGGTGCAGAATATGATGGAGATGTTTCCAGCATGTGACGTTGGCGGCAGGGAGGGCAGTTCCTCCAGTAGGCAACCAAGTTCTCACCGGTCCACACAAACGAGGGGCACACTGTCTAAGGTCTGGGACACCTTGATGGCACCCCCTCGCCAAAGTGCCGCCACGGAGGGTCCTAGTGTCACCAGGCGTGAGAAGTATAGGCGCATGTTGCGGGAATACCTTTCCGACCACAGCCCTGTCCTCTCCGACCCCTCTGCGCCCTACACGTATTGGGTGTCGAAGTTGGACCTGTGGCTTGAACTTGCCCTATATGCCTTGGAGGTGCTGTCCTGTCCTGCCGCCAGCGTCCTATCTGAGAGGGTGTTCAGTGCAGCCGGTGGCATCATCACTGACAAGCGCACCCGTCTGTCAGCTGAGAGTGCCGACCGGCTCACTTTGATAAAAATGAACCACCACTGGATAGAGCCTTCATTTTTGTGCCCACCTGTGTAAAGCACCCCAACATGAAACTCCATGTCTGTACTCAACCTCTCCAATTCCTCCGCATCCTCATACTCATCCACCATAAGCGTTGCACAATTCTGCTAATACTAGGCTCCCTCCACCCTGATTTCCCCCAAGTCTGCTGGTTAGAGGCTCCCTCCACCCTGATTTCCACCAACTCTGCTGGTTAGAGGCTCCTTCCACCCTGCTTTCCCACAACTCTGCTGGTTAGAGGCTCCCTCCACCCTGCTTTCCCACAACTCTGCTGGTTAGAGGCTCCCTCCACCCTGCTTTCCCACAACTCTGCTGGTTAGAGGCTCCCTCCACCATGAATTGGTCCAAACTGGGCTGTTTAGAGGCTCCCTCCACCATGAATTGGTCCAAACTGGGCTGTTTAGAGGCTCCCTCCACCATGAATTGGTCCAAACTGGGGTTTTTAGAGGCTCCCTCCACCATGAATTGGTCCAAACTGGGCTGTTTAGAGGCTCCCTCCACCATGAATTGGTCCAAACTGGGGTTTTTAGAGGCTCCCTCCACCATGAATTGGTCCAAACTGGGCTGGTTAGAGGCTCCCTCCACCATGAATTGGTCCAAACTGGGCTGGTTAGAGGCTCCCTCCACCATGAATTTGCCAAAACTGGGCTGTTTAGAGGCTCCCTCCACCATGAATTTGCCCAAACTGGGCTGTTTAGAGGCTCCCTCCACCATGAATTGGTCCAAACTGGGGTTTTTAGAGGCTCCCTCCACCATGAATTGGTCCAAACTGGGCTGTTTAGAGGCTCCCTCCACCATGAATTGGTCCAAACTGGGGTTTTTAGAGGCTCCCTCCACCATGAATTGGTCCAAACTGGGGGTTTTAGAGGCTCCCTCCACCATGAATTGGTCCAAACTGGGGTTTTTAGAGGCTCCCTCCACCATGAATTGGTCCAAACTGGGCTGGTTAGAGGCTCCCTCCACCATGAATTTGCCCAAACTGGGCTGTTTAGAGGCTCCCTCCACCATGAATTTGCCCAAACTGGGCTGTTTAGAGGCTCCCTCCACCATGAATTGGTCCAAACTGGGGTTTTTAGAGGCTCCCTCCACCATGAATTGGTCCTAACTGGGCTGTTTAGAGGCTCCCTCCACCATGAATTGGTCCAAACTGGGGTTTTTAGAGGCTCCCTCCACCATGAATTTGCCCAAACTGGGCTGTTTAGAGGCTCCCTCCACCATGAATTGGTCCAAACTGGGGTTTTTAGAGGCTCCCTCCACCATGAATTGGTCCAAACTGGGGTTTTTAGAGGCTCCCTCCACCATGAATTTGCCCAAACTGGGCTGTTTAGAGGCTCCCTCCACCATGAATTGGTCCAAACTGGGGTTTTTAGAGGCTCCCTCCACCATGAATTGGTCCAAACTGGGCTGTTTAGAGGCTCCCTCCACCATGAATTGGTCCAAACTGGGGTTTTTAGAGGCTCCCTCCACCATGAATTTGCCCAAACTGGGCTGTTTAGAGGCTCCCTCCACCATGAATTGGTCCAAACTGGGGTTTTTAGAGGCTCCCTCCACCATGAATTGGTCCAAACTGGGCTGTTTAGAGGCTCCCTCCACCATGAATTTGCCCAAACTGGGCTGTTTAGAGGCTCCCTCCACCATGAATTGGTCCAAACTGGGGTTTTTAGAGGCTCCCTCCACCATGAATTGGTCCAAACTGGGGTTTTTAGAGGCTCCCTCCACCATGAATTGGTCCAAACTGGGGTTTTTAGAGGCTCCCTCCACCATGAATTGGTCCAAACTGGGGTTTTTAGAGGCTCCCTCCACCATGAATTTGCCCAAACTGGGCTGTTTAGAGGCTCCCTCCACCATGAATTGGTCCAAACTGGGGTTTTTAGAGGCTCCCTCCACCATGAATTGGTCCAAACTGGGCTGTTTAGAGGCTCCCTCCACCATGAATTGGTCCAAACTGGGGTTTTTAGAGGCTCCTTCCACCATGAATTGGTCCAAACTGGGGTTTTTAGAGGCTCCCTCCACCATGTATTTGCCCAAAATGGGCTGTTTAGAGGCTTCCTTCCACCATGAATTGGTCCAAACTGGGGTTTTTAGAGGCTCCCTCCACCATGAATTGGTCCAAACTGGGCTGTTTAGAGGCTCCCTCCACCATGAATTGGTCCAAACTGGGGTTTTTAGAGGCTCCCTCCACCATGAATTGGTCCAAACTGGGGTTTTTAGAGGCTCCCTCCACCATGAATTTGCCCAAACTGGGCTGTTTAGAGGCTCCCTCCACCATGAATTGGTCCAAACTGGGGTTTTTAGAGGCTCCCTCCACCATGAATTGGTCCAAACTGGGCTGGTTAGAGGCTCCCTCCACCATGAATTGGTCCAAACTGGGCTGTTTAGAGGCTCCCTCCACCATGAATTGGTCCAAACTGGGGTTTTTAGAGGCTCCCTCCACCATGAATTGGTCCAAACTGGGCTGTTTAGAGGCTCCCTCCACCATGAATTGGTCCAAACTGGGCTGTTTAGAGGCTCCCTCCACCATGAATTTGCCCAAACTGGGGTGTTTAGAGGCTCCCTCCACCATGAATTTGCCCAAACTCTGCTGGTTAGAGGCTCAATCCACCCTGATTTTCAAAACAAATGTTGGTGCCAACCTCAACTTACTACAAGGGCCAAATTCACTGCTGGTGACAAGCTCTCCTCACTGCAAGTGCCAAATACACATGTTTCAAGGTGTTTTCCTACTGTCAGAGAGGTGGTATTGAGTGTGTAAAGTGTGTAGTTGTTAGGCTGTGATGTTGGGGTAATAGAGGGTCTTTGGTGTGTTAGATGCCCCCAGACATGCTTCCCCTGCTGTCCCAGTGTCATTCCAGAGGCGTTGGCATCATTTCCTGGGGTGTCATAGTGGACTTGGTGACCCTCCAGACACGGATTTGGGTTTCCCCCTTAACGAGTATCTGTTCCCCATAGACTATAATGGGGTTCGAAACCCGTTCGAACACACGAACATTGAGCGGCTGTTCGAATCGAATTTCGAACCTCGAACATTTTAGTGTTCGCTCATCTCTACTAAGATCCCAAAGACTGGGTACATGATAAAATTGAACAATACTTTCCCATGCATTATTTCTCCATGTAGTATCAGGAGACCCCCATATACATAAGCTAGTTGGCTGGTCTGGCTAAAATTAGGTGGCGTGGTCAACTTTTACTTATTTACTTCCTCCTAAGACAGTGCTATAGTCTTTGTTTACTTGCCATCGAAAGTCAACCACTGCCACTATGTAGCTTAGGTGTTATATACAGAGACTGATTGAGAACCAAGGATCCTAGTGCAAAGGGTCCTACAGGGCTCCGCTCCTATGTGCAATTTAAAAAACTGGTGCAACTTTGTTCCTCTCAAATGATCAGACTCTATGTCCATCTGGTACTTCTTAGCATCCGTTATGTACACTGATTCCAACACAATTGGAATATTCTCTCCAGCCCTCACCTTTCCTGAGCAAGCAATGAGTGCAGTTAGTTTTGGTGCTTGATGTGTTATTTAGGCTCTGTAATGTCAGAAGGACAGTGTCAGGCAGGAGGACGTGATTCAGAGCTCCAATCGGAGACGGCCAGTATAAGAGCTCAGAATCACACCCCACTTCCTGACACCACCCTTCTGATAGAATATAACCTAAATTGCATTGATTGCTCGGGAATGGTGGGGGCTAGAGAAAAAATTCCAATTCTACCAAAATCAGTGTAACAGTGCCTATGAACAGATGCTAAGAACTAGAGTTGGTGGAGATGGTGACATATTTTATTTAAGTCAAGTTTTAGAGTGGATCGGAGTGGAATAGAGCTTAACCGCTGTTAGGTTCGAAAAGACTACAATCGGAATATCTGATCTATTCAGATCTCCTCTCCCCTGGAAACCAGATATATGTTTATAGGTCTAAATGAGTGAAATTGACCTAGAAACACAAGAGTTTTCCACTAGGAAAACTTATTTTTATAGAAAGAAAATCATAGATATTGCACTGACCATAGTCTCCATGTCTTTCCCTGATCATTATATGAGTGTCATATTGACCGATTGAAAGTTTGGAGTTATCGGTGAAAGGCATTTCATGTCCCCTAGAATAGCAACTAAAGATGAGAAAATTGATTCAATGCAAATCAAATTTGATCTGAATTTCCCCCAAATTTTGGATTTCAGTGAATCCAAAATTATTCTGGTGTTATTCTGGTCACTGAAACTAGGTCATTGTCCAAGGTCATCTCCATCAATGACCTAGATGCAAAGACTGATAGTAACCTTCCAGACCACATCTGAACCAGACTATGGTTGGTTTAGATCCTGTGGAACAGGAGGTTACTCTTGGTCATTGGAACTAGCTCACTGACCAAGATTTATTACTTGGACACGTATCATACCATGTGTCCAAAAAGTACATCCATGACTTTTGGGGGCACTTTTAATTCAGGCCAAATCAGGAACCCGATGTCAATGAATCTGACCTAAAATGAATTTGAGGAGATTTTTGTAATGGTAATCCATCATGGTTCTGATTTGGTAATTTCCATTTATTTCAGTAGCCCTATGTGGCCATCTTACCACCAAGAACATGCTATGTATCTCTCAAGTATGACACATTCTAAATAGAGTTCACTAGAAAATCCTTTCCAAAAATTAAAAACATATATACAGAACCTTAAAAATTTATTCCTACGTTAACTGTAAGGATCAACAGTCAGAAGAGATAAGAATTATGATTTTTTTTTTTCACATCTGATAAACATGACTATTAATGAGCATTACAATTAAGTATATGAAAAGATACTAATTAGGTCCTGACGTGAGTGTTGTGAATGGAACGAGTAATGAGAGTAGTGTGGAAGATGCAGGTTAATCTAGCATATGCCGCTTCCCACACTTCTGTAATGAGACAGCAGGATTTAGTGGTGGAAACAGCAGGACAGGAGTGTTGTACAAGCTGAAATCTGGTTAGTTTATAAATTGCAAATTAGTTAATTCTGTCAGCAGTCAATCACCCGGCGGTCGTAAGTACTGGCAATGAGCTAGTCATTATTAACAGTCTCACTACATGCTTTGTTTATCTCAATCCTTTCTGTCTCCAAACCTAGAACATGTCCGCCACACAGGTAGTTCTTACAAGGCACATGGAGAGACGTGGCCTCTGGTTAGGTTAGCCTTAGGGGCACAACTAAAGACTCATAGACCCTGGAGAAGAAGCTTAGCCTGGGTCTCCCGTGTACAAATTATCCTCACAATCCCATTTGTATGTATTTACATTTCCCGTACTTTTTCTATCTGGGCCCTGATTTTCACTTATACTTGTTCACAACTAGGATTGAGCCGATCTTGACTTTTCAGGATCGATTTTAAAATCCAGATTTTTTTAAAATCCTCTAGCTACTTAGTCCCCCCTGGTGTCCACTTACCTGCAGAGATGGCTGGTCCGGTTCTTCTTCGCCTCACTGCCGCTCCACGCTGCTCTTCTCACCTCGCTGCCCCCTGCCTCCCAGATTAGGAGAGTGTGGGTGGGCTAGGAGAGTGTGGGTGGGTACTGGGAGGGGAGACGTCACGTCTCCCCACCCTGTACCCGCCCACACTCTCCTAAGCCACAAGCCCCGCCTTCCTAGCTCTTTAAACACTAACCTGGGAGGCGGGGGCAGCGAGGCGAGAAGAGCAGCGTGGAGTGGATGCAAGGCGAAGAAGAAGGAGAACACTGCCATCTCTGGAGGTAAGTAGCTAATAGAGATGTTAGTTTGATCTCCCATTAGAATGAATGGAGGCAGCCGGCCCGCAGGGGGTTAAGGCTGTGTGCCGGCTGCTTCCATTCATTCCTATGGAACCGCAGCAGAGCCTTCACACTGAGTATACACTCCACTCAGAATGAGCAGTGTGTATACTCAGTGTTAAGGCTAAGCAAAGCATTGTGGGAAATAGTACCAATCTCGATCCCACCTAAAAAGATAGTGTTCGGAATTCCGATCACGATCGTGAAATTTTCTCGATCGCCGATCGGAATCCGATCTTTTCCGAACAGGATCGTTCAACCCTATTCACAACATGTTTGTGCCCACAAGCATCCCATCACTCCCATCTCATGCAGGACCCCCTACATAGTGATCATGCTACCGGAGAAAGGAGATCCTCTTCATTTTCCGCTGCTGTTTTTGGCCGCGGGCTAGCCACGATGGGATGCTGGTGCCTAGACATTGCCATTCTATCGCGGATTTCTACTGATTAGGCCCAGATCAATGAACAGCAGGAAGTCTTGAGCAACGTCCTGCTGTAGTCTCCGGGCAGAATCTGCAGTAGATTTAGTGGAATCCACCCCCAAATCTTCTGCAAATTCCTACGCGTAAACATAGCCTAAGGCTAAAACCCCACATTGTGAGCACGCTTCGTTGTATACCTGCCAAATGGATGGGAATCTGGTGAATCCCATGCACATATGGCAGAAAAAAAATGTGCAGCAGAAAATATGTTTTTTAAAAAAAAAACACTCGCCTTTTTCAAAATCTCTGCGTGTCAAAATCTACCTACGGAAACATTAACGTTTTCTGCATAGGTATAATAGGGGCAGAAATTCCACAGAGGAAAAGTTGCAAAATTGCAATTAAGGATGCTGCAGAAAAAAATGCAATACATTTCCACTGCATTTTTTCATTGTTTTTATGGCTGCGCTATGCTCCATGTGGCCATAGCCTGAAGCTTGGTTTTCATCTGCAAATGGGTTTCCGTTTAGGGGGATCCACTTGGGGAACCTAATCTGCATAAAAAAGTGGGGAACTTAGGAAACCCACAGACCCCATAGATTATAAAGGGGTTTGCAGGATTTCCGTTCCCCAAAAAGGGTGAAAAATGTGAAAAAGGGAACAGAATCCCTGTACGGAGACTGGGGGAAGATGTGAACTGAGCCTTAGGGTACATTCACATGGGGCTTTTTGGATCGGAACCTGAGGCGGAGGCCACCTCAGATTCAGATCCAAAAGCTGGGTAGCCACGATTGAAAGCCGATGCACTGCACCGACATCCATCCGCACACTCCAGCCCCAATGAACGGGTCTAGTCTGGAGGAGGGTGTGTCTTCAGGCCGAATCACGAGGCGAAACGGCCTGAAGAATGAGCGCCTTGTTTCTTTTTCCAGGAGCCGGAACAAGCCAGAAAAAGCTCCTGAGCGGCTCCCATTGATTTCAATGGGAGCCGTCTTTTTGGTCAGGATTTTGAGGCGAATGCGGCCTTAAAATCCTGACCAAAAAACTCAGTGTGAACTTACCCTCAGTCTTTTTCTTCCGTTGATTTACAGCCAAAGCAGAAGTAGATCTACAGGACATTAACCCCTCCGTTCTCTGCAGAATTTCTACACGACTCTTGGTGTCAGGATCATTCTGGCTGACAAACAGCGAGGACAACTCTGTTTCCATTATTATTTTTAGGTTTAGTGTTCCTCTAAATTGTACTATGTTCACGATATAATAGAATACAATATGCAGAACACATCTAATAAACAATGCAAACACAGCCACAAAGTGTCACATCGTATAATAGGATGCTATTTGACAGATGTATTGAATAATACAAAAGCAACATAAATGAAGGAACTCCGAGGCTGAGCAAGATAAACATCTATAGGTTAATATGGTGAATGTATGCAAGCCTGGTCTTAATTATTTATCTACATATATAATTAGATCAGTGTGTTACATTTGCAAGTTTGTGACATTTATATATGTGACATAGCACTGACAAGGTGCGATGAATAATCCTATAATCCTTTGTAGATCTCCATATGGTTTGGTGCATAGGTCATGTTTCTGGAATATGTGATGTATTATCTGTGCTTTATTAAAAATAGACGTTATTGTGAGGACATCTCTATTTCTAAGACGTCTCAGTCTTCTGTATTTCTTTGGGGGATGGGGATCTGGAAATTCATTGGTATGTTCTAGTGAGGAGAATTGTATGTGCAGGGCTTATAATAATAGAAGTACATCTGGTTACTCCTTCATTGGGCCCGCATTATTTCCTCTTGCGGTGACATACGGTCTCAAGACTTAGGGGGTCTGTCTCATAAAACAATGGGAAGGAAACTTCCTGATGAATGAAAAGAGAATGATGAATCGGCTAAGCAGTCTGGTACTTGAAGGGGTTCTGCTTTGTCAATACTAAAGCCCTATCCATAAAATAGGATATCGATTTTACGGTTAATGGTACCAGCGCCCCGGCCATTATAGAGGGACCAGATCCAACTGCTTCTGACTTATACAATAGGCATTGGAAGTTGTCCCAAACAGATGATCCACGTAAGGAACCCAAAACTTTTCTCCATAGAATTGTCTACTTTGGACAATTTTGATTTGTCAGAAAAGCTTCCTCACTAGGTATTCTTTAAACCTTAGCAATCAAATATAATCTGGGTTTTCCTGCACTACCACCATAAGGAAAAAGAAGAATCACACACTGTCCATCTGAACACTTTCATAACTATAGGGGCTTCAGTGGCCATAGCTGTTAGCGGGACAGAACCCATAAGTCACCCTCAACACACTAGGGCTGATTACATTTCTTTGATCGCCATTCTGATTTCCTTTTGATGTATTACCCCTGCTCTCTGGTGTACTGGAATAAGAAGATTTATGATACACAGCCTTCCACTGTCAGAAAGGTGAACATTAGAGATGAGCGAACAGTGAAATATTCGAGATTCGATATTCATTTAGAGTAGAGCCTCAATATTCGACTACTCGATCGAATAACGAATCCCATTATAGTCAATGGGAAAAAATGCTTGTTTCAGGGGAAACCACTATTCGACTAAAGGAGAGTCACCAAGTCCACGAGTATCAGGAGGAGAGTATTTAGGAGGAGCGCTGTGCAGTTAAAGCGCACGGACCCAATTATAGTCTATGGGGTTCGTGTGCTTTAACTACACAGCGCTTGCAGTTGCACTGATAAAAAGTCAGCTCCCTCGTAACAGCAAGCTGCCAGCTCTCCTGACTAGCAAAGACGAGCCTGCTGCAGAACCAGCGTTGATTTGCTGCTAGTCAGGAGAGCTGGCAGCTTGCTGTTACGATGGAGCTGACTTTTTCTCATAGGAATGAATTGACCAGCGTTAATTGGCCAGTGTACAGCATTCGACCAATCAACACTGGTTCTGCCAGAGGCTTGACTGTGAGGAGGCGGAGTCTAAAATAGGACCACAATAGAAATTGCTGTGGTCAAATTATCCAGTACTGGTGCTGAAACCAGGGAGGAAGGGGAAGACAGAGGCAGTGAGTCCTAAACTCAACCCAGCCCCTGTCTCTACCTATTTGCCACAACTGTCCTAATGTCATGGACAACTGGGTGACAGTCCCTTTTCTGAATAAGTGTCACACAGAACTCTGATAAGACAACATAACACAGAAGGATAGTTAGCAAGCCAAGGGTTAAAGCCAGAGAGACAAAGCAGTACCAAATCACAATCCAAAAGAGTAGTCACAGGAAAAGCCAAAGATTAGAAATAAATAAGTACAATGCAATAAGAGCAAGTAGAAAGTTTAGCAAGGATAAATGCACAATAGCCAGCCATCCGGTGTGTGCTGATGACCTATCAATTATCGATGTAAGGGAATAGGACAGTGTACAACAAGAGCCTAAAGCAAGGAATGATAGTCGGACATACCTCCAGAGCCATAGCCTGTGAACAGAAGATGGCGCAGAGGCCCGAATGGGCAAATATGTTACAGTGACATAAAACAGTAATCAGTTCTGTCTCCTAGATGGTGACCTCTCCCCAACCTCAGTCATGTGGCCTTGCATCTCCTAGAAGGAAGCACTTCCAGAAAGTCCTCAACTGAGCAAGCCTGCATTCTAAGTGGAAAGTACAAAGGATGGGGCATGTTGAAATTAGACATGCTCAATCTTCCTTTACCTAACATCTGCTGTCGGGAAAGTCAAACTCTCCTTATACATATTAGCTGGTGGCTGGTGCAGAATAAAGGAGTAGGTCTTGATAAAGTAAATCTAAAGCAGTTGGGAAACCTTAAGACGTTTAGTGGAAAAGTGGCAGAACAAATAGGTGGATTTATCAGTAAGGCACATAATTAACCCATGAAGTTGGTGAGTTTAATCTCCTATTAGTTGGCGTATGTTATATTTATATTTACTTATTTTTAGTTCTGAGCATTATTAACAAAAGGGAATTAGCTGCAGAGAAGGCAACGTATTACCCCTTTGCGAGACACATAAACAATGCGAAACGGCTCATTATCGACTGATTTCATAGTGTTATTGTGATAATGTAATCAGAGAACAAATTAATAATTTGCATATTACTCATTCACTTAAAACTCTGGGGACTTGAAGAACATTGCCATTTCCAGCTTCTTGCATCTTTTATTTAGGATCTGCATCGTCTGCAACCATTGTGAATTACTACTAATAAAATTGGCAATTAGACGTCACGGGTTTGTTTTCACTAGTTATGCCATCTCGGGGTGGTGATGTCCTTGGAGTGCTGAGGGTTGTGCCAAGTATGTGCACAGTTATTGCTATCACTATTATATTACTCTAGTTATTTCTTGTTATTATTACTAAGACCATTATCATACTCAAGGGGGGTTGCCTATTTGGGCAGCCAGTTTCCATGTGCTCCGACTCAACGCTATGATCTGGATGGTAGAGCCACTGCTCACAGGGGCTCATAATTGTTGATGAGTAGAGATGAGCGAGTAGTACTCGATCGAGTAGGTATTCGATCGAATACTACGGTATTCTAAATACTCGTACTCGATTGAGTACCACTCGTTGTTCAAATGTAAAAGTTCGATGCAGAACCAGCATTGATTGGCCAAATGCTATACAGTCGGCCAATCAACGCTGTTTCTTCTCCTACCTTTGGAAGTCTTCTCCGTGCAGCTTCCCCGCGGCTTCTTCCAGCTCTTCCGGCTCTGAATTCTTTCTGCCAGGCATCGGGCCTGGGCAGAGCCGACTGCGCATGTCTGCTTGTAGTGCGGGCATGCGCAGTGGGGCTCTGCCCAGGCCCGATGCCTGGCAGAGTGAATCAAGAGCCGGAAGAGCCAGAAGACGCCACGGGGATGCTGCACGGAGAAGACTTCTCGGAGGATACAGCCCAACCCTCACTCATGGACTTGGTAAGTATAATTTGATCGAACGTTGCCTACCCCAGAAACGAGCATTTTCCCCCCATAGACTATAATAGAGTTTGATATTCGATTCGAGTAGACGAATATTGAGGGGCTACTCGTAACGAATATCGAACCTCGGACTTTTTACTGTTTGCTCATCTCTATTGATGAGTGCCGCTTGTAAATGAAGGGTGCTGGTCATTGCTCTATTCACTTCTAAGGGACTTTGGGGTTGGAAGGCTACCTGTGGCTCCCTGTCAAGGCTCCTTGTGACTACTATAGAATCAATTGAAACAGCATACCCTTGTCTCCAACCTAGTCTCTTCCTTAAAGAGGACCCCAAAGATTAATAAAGGGTCACACTGCACTTTTCTTCTATGAGAAATGCAAAATAGGGAGGGGGTGGTGGTAGAGTGAACCAGCACCAGACAGATATAACTCTGATCTCAACATCATCCAGTCTGTCTGGGATGACATGAAGAGACAGATGGATTGGGGCAAGCCTATATCCACAGAAGATCTGAGCTTAGTTCTCCAAGATGGCGGCGGGAACAACCTCTCTGCCAAGTTCTGCCAAAAACTGTCTACAGGTACCGAGAAGAACTGATGGAAGGGAAACCAAATTTTGATGGGATTTACATTTTTTCTTTTCTTCATTGAGAAAAATAATTCTTGAAAGCATTTTTACTTTATAGAATTTTTCCATTCCTGTCTCAAATTTTTGCAAAATTACTCTATGTGTGGTCAGCATCCGTAGACGTTGGGTATAAGAAGTGAATGATGCTCAGATGTTTCATTTCGACTATGGGGTCTACCGTCATTCCTATGGGAATTTGGACCAGCTTTACACTCGTTGGCCCGATACACGCCTTACTTATTTGTGTACCCATCACCCATCACTAGCGGAATTTCATTGTAACTTAACGAATATAAACTTTTTACAACCACAGCTTATAAAGTTCATCAAAGTTCAAACGAGAAAGTCAATGCAAAAGCCAACACTGGAGATTACGGTTTGGCAAATAGAGATTAAAAATTGAAAGCGCCCCATAAAGTAGCAGCGAAATTTCCATCTACAAGTTTATTTCTCTTTCTTATTTAATATTTAGTAAGCGTTCTCTTATTCGATCTTGTGATCTGGAAGCAAAATACACTTAAAAATTCTTCTCCCATATGCTCTTTCCTTCAAACCGTTGTTTTTAATGTTGCAGATTTTTCGCTTTTGCTGTCAGAGTCCAGTTTACGTGGCCCGGGGTCTTTCGTTTAGTCTCCTGCAGAGTCTAATTAGTCATGCGTCCTAAGGGGAGACTGGTTTGTTTGTGCCAATTCCCCTGCTTGAGGCTGAGAATTTGGAATCTAGAGACGGGGGTACATGTGAAGATTGAAAGTCTAATGGTATGCCTTCATTACGATTCTCAGCCGCGCTCTCTGCATATTTTAGTCGTTTTCCAACAAATATCATTCGCTTCTGTGTTTAAATCGTTAACATAATTGATTCTTCCAAGTGTTAAATAAAAATTACAATTTCGGCTCAGTTCTTCCGCCGGTACGGCGTTGGCTTTGGCGTTTCGACATCTTGCCTTCCGTATTATAAACCTGTTAAGTGCCGAGGTGGGGTTAAAAATAATTATTTTAATAGTTCCCACTGATCCCGCCGAGTGAAAGCCGATCTTTGAGAGTGTCAAAAGCCGGGGCTGTTACGTTTATTAAAATGAGGCTTATGAATAAGGAAAAGTTAAACACCACTGTCAGATCTTATTGGCGTAAAGTTGATGGTGAGCACTTGGGCTGTCAAATTAATAGGGTATGTATTTCTTCGGAATAGAAAGGAAAACTTGGGTGAGAGCTACTGGGAGGGATACAATCGATGTTTTGTTCCAAAATGTAACAGATAGGGTATTATTAAGTGGGGTTCTCAAGTTGGATTTTTTTAGAGAAACAGCACCACTCTTGATTATAGGCTGTACCTGGTATTGCAGCCTAGCCATGTTCAACTAATTTGGCTCAACTACAATACTAGATATAGACCTTGGAGTAGCTGGTTTAGATTAAAAAAATAATAATAAAAGCAACAAAAAAATCCATAAAAATTGAAAAAAAAAATACAATAATAATCAGTATCTTATAAAATGTGGAGTATTAAACAATGAAAATTTTTTACTTTTCAGTATAATTTTTTTTTTAACTTTACAGTATATAACATATATATATATATATATTTTATGTAGATTGTGAGCCCCACATGGATCTCACAATGTACATTTTCGCTATCAGTACGTCTTTGGAATATGGGATGGAAATCCAAGCAAACACGGGAAGAACATCCAGACTCCTTGCAGTTGGGGTTTTATGCCCTTGGCGGGATTTGAACACCAGGACTCCAGCACTGCAGTGCTAACCACTAAGCCACCGTGTGGCCCCTCTTTACAGTATATAATATTGATTTAGATCTGTACTTTTTCCCTTTTCAGTTTTTTTTTTATTTTTTTTTTATTTTAATTATATTATTTTATTTTTTTAATAAACATGTTGGTATTAGATCTTATTCACATGTAATGATGGACTGTATGCGCATCCTTTAATTTTAATGGAGATGTCGAACACTCAGCGGTAAAAGAATAGAATGTAGTGCTATTTTTTTAGATCAAGTTTTTTATGTTATACCTATTAAAAAAAAATAATAATAAAATAGTGATTTTTATTTTCCCGGTCATTAACCAAAAACTAAATCCTAAAATCCAACATCTTTCTCTGTGACCACTAAGTCTAATAATAGTCTGACACCCTCTTCTAGTGAGAGATTTATTTGCAGCAGTCGCCTCATTATCAGTATATTCAGGATTACAATGACAGGTAACAACCTCATATAAATAACACAGGATCCACCATTCACAATAGGTGATAGGTCACAGCTTATCTGCTCCACTTCAAGGCAAAACCATCCCATAAATGGCCATAAATATTTTCGTGCTATTGTGTCTATTGACCACGTGGCTGCTGTAAAGCATATCTCTAAATGCTGTTAACAAAAGCTAAGATAAGGTGACTAGCCCCGTGGTCATGTGCAGAAAACGAGAATTATAAGATCTATAATGAGAAAATGAGAATCTAAAAACAGATTATCAAAAAAGTATTATTATTATTATTATTATTATTATTATTATTATTATTATTATTATTATTATTATTATTATTTAGGGTTGAGCCAATCTTGAGATTTCAGGATCGTTTTTAAAATCTGATTTCCGATCATTCACCATTCGAACCCGATCTGGATCCCAATTCCAATCCCAATGCAAGTCAATTGGATTTTTTTAATAATCGAAGATCGGATTTCAAAAACGATCCTATTCATTACACAGCATGGAGTCTAAACATTGAATGGTTTAATTGTTAGACTACATGCTGTGTAGTGATTAAAAAAAAATCATCTGGCTACTTAGTCCCCCCTGGTGTCCACTTACCTGCAAAGATCGCTGGTCCGGTTCCTGCTGTTCTCGCTCCTCTTGTCGCCTTGCTGCCCCCGCCTTCCAGGTTAGTGTTACAGACCTAGGAAGAAGGTGGGGCTTGCATAACTCATGTCTCCCCTCTCATGACCCGCCCACATTCTCCTAAGCCACAAGCCCCGCCTTCTTCCTAGGTCTGTAACACTAACCTGGGAGGCGGGGTCAGCGAGGCAACAAGAGGAGCGAGAACAGTGGGGACCAGAACAGCGATCTGTGCAGGTAAGTGCTAGCTACTAGAGATGTTAGCTAGTCTCCCATTAGAATGAATGGACGCAGCCAGCGCACAGGGGGTTAAGCAGCTGGATGCCAGCACAGACTGTGCCGGCTGCATCCATTCATTTCTATGGGACCTAGCTAACATTGTTAGCTTTTCCCACAATGCTTGGCCAATAGCAAAGCATTGTGGGAAATAAACTACGACCTTGATCCCACCTAAAAAGAATGGGATCGGAATTCCGATTGCGATCATGAAATTTACTTGATCGCCAATCGCCCAACCCTATTATTATTACTTCTATTGTTATTATTATTATTATTATTATTATTATTATTATTATTATTATTATTATTATTATTATTATTTGTAGTGATGGTAATTCCAAGGCGGACTGTCAGGATCATCTGATTCCCAAAGTGCACAACTTGCTCACTTGACCTATTGCTCGTAATGCAGGTTATAGGTACTGTAGCGGAATCTCATAGCATTGAATGGAGCACAGTCCTAGTACCCAAAATTAATTGCTGCTACTAAGGGCTCGTTAACACTGGCAATAAGGGGGCAGATTATGGCGCGTAATCCATGTCATAATCCACCCCCCTCACAATGTAGACCAACAGATTACTTTTTTCTGTGAGCGGTAGCGTGCCACTCACGGAAAAAAGAAGCGGGCTGCCCTCTCTACAGACGGCTTCTGCGGCTCGTTGAGCCGCGGTGTCCGCCTGGTGGCAGCACCCTCCTGAGTCGGCCCATTCATTTGAGCCTGCTCCAGAGGAGGAAGCTGCGACTGTCGGAAGCCGCAACAGTCGTGGCAGGTGGGTTTTGACCCGAGAGTGACGCGACTCCCTGCGTCACTCTCGGTGTCAAAATTCTCGCTTCCACACCCAATGTGAACTTAGCCTAAGAGTCCTTGTTCTGAGCAGCACAATCACCAGCATCTAAACAATTACAGAAACTGCCCATTTTTTTGAAACAGCTGATCTGTGGAGGTCCCAACAGACAGATCCCAACAACCTAAAATTTGATAATCTGGATAGAGCATAAGCTTTTAAAAGCTGGATAGCTCCCTTAGGACTGTCAATTGCTATATCTCTGTCCTAAAAATTGAGCAACAAGCAAGGAAATCACACACAACTCGGTATGCAAACTATGTCTGGAGCTGTGTGCTTTAGGAAATAGCTGATCTGCAGCGGTCCCAACCTCTGCTAAGCTAAAGTCTTAAGGAAGGGCCATCAATTTTTGAAAGGTGGATAATCCCTTTAAATTCCATCCAAGTATTATGAATAGAGATGAGCGAACAGTGTTCTATCGAACACATGTTCGATCGGATATCAGGGTGTTCGCCATGTTCGAATCGAATCGAACACCACGTGGTAAAGTGCGCCAAAATTCGATTCCCCTCCCACCTTCCCTGGCGCCTTTTTTGCACCAATAACAGCGCAGGGGAGGTGGGACAGGAACTACGACACCGGGGGCATTGAAAAAAATTGGAAAAAGTCATTGGCTGCCGAAATCAGGTGACCTCCATTTTAGACGAATAGTGGATTTCAAATCCGGGTCATATGAGAATGTGAACTTTGTGACTATGAGACAGGGATAGCTGTACAGGCAGGGATAGCTAGGGATAACCTTTATTTAGGGGGGAATGTTATTAAAAATAACTTTTTGGGGCTCTATCGGGTGTGTAATTGTGATTTTTGTGAGATAAACTTTTTCCCATAGGGATGCATTGGCCAGCGCTGATTGGCCGAATTCCGTACTCTGGCCAATCAGTGCTGGCCAATGCATTCTATTAGCTTGATGAAGCAGAGTGTGCACAAGGGTTCAAGCGCACCCTCGGCTCTGATGTAGCAGAGCCGAGGCTGCACAAGGGTTCAAGCGCACCCTCGGCTCTGATGTAGGAGAGCCGAGGGTGCACTTGAACCCTTGTGCACCCTCAGCTCTGCTACATCAGAGCCGAGGGTGCGCTTGAACCCTTGTGCACACTCTGCTTCATCAAGCTAATAGAATGCATTGGCCAGCGCTGATTGGCCAATGTATTCTATTAGCCTGATGAAGTAGAGCTGAATGTGTGTGCTAAGCACACACATTCAGCTCTACTTCATCGGGCTAATAGAATGTATTGGCCAGCGCTGATTGGCCAGAGTACGGAACTCGACCAATCAGCGCTGGCTCTGCTGGAGGAGGCGGAGTCTAAGATCGCTCCACACCAGTCTCCATTCAGGTCCGACCTTAGACTCCGCCTCCTCCGGCAGAGCCAGCGCTGATTGGCCGAAGGCTGGCCAATGCATTCCTATGCGAATGCAGACTTAGCAGTGCTGAGTCAGTTTTGCTCAACTACACATCTGATGCACACTCGGCACTGCTACATCAGATGTAGCAATCTGATGTAGCAGAGCCGAGGGTGCACTAGAACCCCTGTGCAAACTCAGTTCACGCTAATAGAATGCATTGGCCAGCGCTGATTGGCCAATGCATTCTATTAGCCCGATGAAGTAGAGCTGAATGTGTGTGCTAAGCACACTCATTCAGCACTGCTTCATCACGCCAATACAATGCATTAGCCAGTGCTGATTGGCCAGAGTACGGAATTCGGCCAATCAGCGCTGGCCAATGCATTCTATTAGCCCGATGAAGTAGAGCTGAATGTGTGTGCTAAGCACACACATTCAGCACTGCTTCATCACGCAAATACAATGCATTAGCCAGTGCTGATTGGCCAGAGTACGGAATTCGGCCAATCAGCGCTGGCTCTGCTGGAGGAGGCGGAGTCTAAGGTCGGACCTGAATGGAGACTGGTGTGGAGCGATCTTAGACTCCGCCTCCTCCAGCAGAGCCAGCGCTGATTGGCCGAATTCCGTACTCTGGCCAATCAGCACTGGCTAATGCATTGTATTGGCGTGATGAAGCAGTGCTGAATGTGTGTGCTTAGCACACACATTCAGCTCTACTTCATCGGGCTAATAGAATGCATTGGCCAATCAGCGCTGGCCAATGCATTCTATTAGCGTGAACTGAGTTTGCACAGGGGTTCTAGTGCACCCTCGGCTCTGCTACATCAGATTGCTACATCTGATGTAGCAGTGCCGAGTGTGCATCAGATGTGTAGTTGAGCAAAACTGACTCAGCACTGCTAAGTCTGCATTCGCATAGGAATGCATTGGCCAGCCTTCGGCCAATCAGCGCTGGCTCTGCCGGAGGAGGCGGAGTCTAAGGTCGGACCTGAATGGAGACTGGTGTGGAGCGATCTTAGACTCCGCCTCCTCCAGCAGAGCCAGCGCTGATTGGCCGAATTCCGTACTCTGGCCAATCAGCACTGGCTAATGCATTGTATTGGCGTGATGAAGCAGTGCTGAATGTGTGTGCTTAGCACACACATTCAGCTCTACTTCATCGGGCTAATAGAATGCATTGGCCAATCAGCGCTGGCCAATGCATTCTATTAGCGTGAACTGAGTTTGCACAGGGGTTCTAGTGCACCCTCGGCTCTGCTACATCAGATTGCTACATCTGATGTAGCAGTGCCGAGTGTGCATCAGATGTGTAGTTGAGCAAAACTGACTCAGCACTGCTAAGTCTGCATTCGCATAGGAATGCATTGGCCAGCCTTCGGCCAATCAGCGCTGGCTCTGCCGGAGGAGGCGGAGTCTAAGGTCGGACCTGAATGGAGACTGGTGTGGAGCGATCTTAGACTCCGCCTCCTCCAGCAGAGCCAGCGCTGATTGGCCGAATTCCGTACTCTGGCCAATCAGCACTGGCTAATGCATTGTATTGGCGTGATGAAGCAGTGCTGAATGTGTGTGCTTAGCACACACATTCAGCTCTACTTCATCGGGCTAATAGAATGCATTGGCCAGCGCTGATTGGCCAGAGTACGGAATTCGGCCAATCAGCGCTGGCTCTGCTGGAGGAGGCGGAGTCTAAGATCGCTCCACACCAGTCTCCATTCAGGTCCGACCTTAGACTCCGCCTCCTCCAGCAGAGCCAGCGCTGATTGGCCGAATTCCGTACTCTGGCCAATCAGCACTGGCTAATGCATTGTATTTGCGTGATGAAGCAGTGCTGAATGTGTGTGCTTAGCACACACATTCAGCTCTACTTCATCGGGCTAATAGAATGCATTGGCCAGCGCTGATTGGCCGAATTCCGTACTCTGGCCAATCAGCACTGGCTAATGCATTGTATTGGCGTGATGAAGCAGTGCTGAATGTGTGTGCTTAGCACACACATTCAGCTCTACTTCATCAGGCTAATAGAATGCATTGGCCAATCAGCGCTGGCCAATGCATTCTATTAGCGTGAACTGAGTTTGCACAGGGGTTCTAGTGCACCCTCGGCTCTGCTACATCAGATTGCTACATCTGATGTAGCAGTGCCGAGTGTGCATCAGATGTGTAGTTGAGCAAAACTGACTCAGCACTGCTAAGTCTGCATTCGCATAGGAATGCATTGGCCAGCCTTCGGCCAATCAGCGCTGGCTCTGCCGGAGGAGGCGGAGTCTAAGGTCGGACCTGAATGGAGACTGGTGTGGAGCTATCTTAGACTCCGCCTCCTCCAGCAGAGCCAGCGCTGATTGGTCGAGTTCCGTACTCTGGCCAATCAGCACTGGCCAATGCATTTCTATGGGGAAAAGTTAGCTTGCGAAAATCGCAAACTGACAGGGATTTCCATGAAATAAAGTGACTTTTATGCCCCCAGACATGCTTCCCCTGCTGTCCCAGTGTCATTCCAGGGTGTTGGTATCATTTCCTGGGGTGTCATAGTGGACTTGGTGACCCTCCAGACACGAATTTGGGTTTCCCCCTTAACGAGTTTATGTTCCCCATAGACTATAATGGGGTTCGAAACCCATTCGAACACTCGAACAGTGAGCGGCTGTTCGAATCGAATTTCGAACCTCGAACATTTTAGTGTTCGCTCATCTCTAATTATGAATGCTACATGGTTGGTCGGGACCCTATTATAGATTTTGCATGGGGGTCCTGGATTGTCAGGTTACGGCTCTTCCCTAGGGCTAGGTGTAAGATCCTGATGACTTACATTATGGAGGACGGCTGACTTGATGGACTCTCGAATAATGGTTACATTATTGGGATTATCTTTTTCCTTTGATCTGAGCTCTCAAATATACCGTCAGGTTCTTCCATAGTCAGAGTGAATATGGCTGGCGTAGCTATGAGGACGGGTCTTTATTTAACTAATTAAGGGTTAAAAACCATTCAGACACAGAAAAGACATTCGTGTTGGTTTTGGCCGAGAACTGACTGAGCAGGTGGACCAACATCCACCCAAAGGCTGTTATACATGGTTGATACATGGAAAGCTCTCATAAAGCCTGCAGCTACCTGGCATCAGCGAGAGCTTGGAAGGATGTCAAATAGAAGCGAAGTAGCAGAGGTGGAAGACAATAGTACTCAATTATCTATAATAGGTGGAGATGGCGGAACTGGGCATCAGTGACTGTCAGGGAGGACGACCCATCAGTGCGCGGAAACAACAATATCCAAAATGCTTCTATTGACGTATTGTAAAACTATGAAAACAGAGGACAAACCACATGGCAGACATAATGCAACCCCTGCCTGCTCAAACCAAAGAAGGATCCATGGTGGTTACAGAGGCGGCAGGAACCTCTTTGTGTATGTAGACACTAGGTCTATAAATGGTGGGCTGCCCATTAATACATCACCATGCAAAAGTCTTGGGCAGGTGTGGGACTAAATCCTGCAAAGTAAGAACGCTTACAGAAATAGAAGGGTTAATAGTTTATTAGTCAATGAACAAAATTAAATGAACGAAGAAATGAGAAATGTAAATCCCATCAATATTTGGTGTGACCTTTGCCCTTTGGAGGAGGAGCCCTGGAAGTGATGATATGGCCCCAACACAAATATAGCCCTGATCTCATCATCATCCAGTCTATCTGGGAAGACATGAAGAGACAGAAGGTTTGGAGCAAGCCTACATCTACAGAAGATCTGTGCTTAGTTTTCCAAGATGGCGGGGACAACCCCCCTGCTGAGTTTTGCTGAAAACTGTCTGCAAGTACCAAGAAGAACTGATAGAAGGCAAAGGGCAAAGGTCACACCAAGTATTGATGAAATTTACATTTCAGCCAATATCTGACCTGGTGGTAAGTTATTTAATATTTAACATGCTGGAGATCAGTCCAGGACACATCTCCAGCAGCTTCAGGAGCATTGCTAATGAATCTATGGAGAGCACTCCTGGTCCCACTGTGTACATTATCCCTATACTGTAACATCACTGTGTGTATTATCCCTGTACTGTGACATCACTGTGTGTATTATCCTGTACTGTGACATCACTGTGTGTATTATCCCTGTACTGTGACATCACTGTGTGTATTATCCTGTACTGTGACATCACTATGTGTATTATCCTGTACTGTGACATCACTGTGTGTATTATCTCTGTACTGTGACATCACTGTGTGTATTATCTCTGTACTGTGACATCACTGTGTGTATTATCCCTGTACTGTGACATCACTGTGTGTATTATCCCTGTGCTGTGACATCACTGTGTGTATTATCTCTGTACTGTGACATCACTGTGTGTATTATCCCTGTACTGTGACATCACTGTGTGTATTATCCCTGTACTGTGACATCACTGTGTGTATTATCCCTGTACTGTGACATCACTGTGTGTATTATCTCTGTACTGTGACATCACTGTGTGTATTATATCTGTACTGTGACAACATTGTGTGTATTATCCTGTACTGTGACATCACTGTGTGTATTATATCTGTACTGTGACATCACTGTGTGTATTATATCTGTACTGTGACAACATTGTGTGTATTATCCTGTACTGTGACATCACTGTGTGTATTATATCTGTACTGTGACATCACTGTGTGTATTATCCCTGTACTGTGACATCACTGTGTGTATTATCTCTGTACTGTGACATCACTGTGTGTATTATCCCTGTACTGTGACATCACTGTGTGTATTATCCCTGTACTGTCACATCACTGTGTGTATTATCCCTGTACTGTCACATCACTGTGTGTATTATCCCTGTACTGTCACATCACTGTGTGTATTATCCCTGTACTGTGACATCACTGTGTGTATTATCCCTGTACTGTGACATCACTGTGTGTATTATCTCTGTACTGTGACATCACTGTGTGTATTATCCCTGTACTGTGACATCTCTGTGTGTATTATCCCTGTACTGTGACATCTCTGTGTGTATTATCCCTGTACTGTGACATCTCTGTGTGTATTATCCCTGTACTGTGACATCACTGTGTGTATTATCTCTGTACTGTGACATCACTGTGTGTATTATCCCTGTACTGTGACATCACTGTGTGTATTATCCCTGTACTGTCACATCACTGTGTGTATTATCCCTGTGCTGTGACATCACTGTGTGTATTATCCCTGTGCTGTGACATCACTGTGTGTATTATCCCTGTACTGTCACATCACTGTGTGTATTATCCCTGTGCTGTGACATCACTGTGTGTATTATCCCTGTGCTGTGACATCACTGTGTGTATTATCCCTGTGCTGTGACATCACTGTGTGTATTATCCCTGTGCTGTGACATCACTGTGTGTATTATCCCTGTGCTGTGACATCACTGTGTGTATTATCCCTGTACTGTGACATCACTGTGTGTATTATCCCTGTACTGTGACATCACTGTGTGTATTATCTCTGTACTGTGACATCACTGTGTGTATTATCCCTGTACTGTGACATCTCTGTGTGTATTATCCCTGTACTGTGACATCTCTGTGTGTATTATCCCTGTACTGTGACATCACTGTGTGTATTATCTCTGTACTGTGACATCACTGTGTGTATTATCCCTGTACTGTGACATCACTGTGTGTATTATCCCTGTACTGTCACATCACTGTGTGTATTATCCCTGTGCTGTGACATCACTGTGTGTATTATCCCTGTGCTGTGACATCACTGTGTGTATTATCCCTGTGCTGTGACATCACTGTGTGTATTATCCCTGTGCTGTGACATCACTGTGTGTATTATCCCTGTGCTGTGACATCACTGTGTGTATTATCCCTGTGCTGTGACATCACTGTGTGTATTATCTCTGTACTGTGACATCACTGTGTGTATTATCCCTGTACTGTGACATCACTGTGTGTATTATCTCTGTACTGTGACATCACTGTGTGTATTATCCCTGTACTGTGACATCACTGTGTGTATTATCCCTGTACTGTGACATCACTGTGTGTATTATCTCTGTACTGTGACATCACTGTGTGTATTATCTCTGTACTGTGACATCACTGTGCGTATTATCCCTGTACTGTGACATCACTGTGCGTATTATCCCTGTACTGTGACATCACTGTGCGTATTATCCCTGTATTGTGACATCACTGTGTGTATTATCTCTGTATTGTGACATCACTGTGTGTATTATCTCTGTACTGTGACATCACTGTGTGTATTATCCCTGTGCTGTGACATCACTGTGTGTATTATCCTGTACTGTGACATCACTGTGTGTATTATCCCTGTACTGTGACATCACTGTGTGTATTATCCCTGTACTGTGACATCACTGTGTGTATTATCCCTGTACTGTGACATCACTGTGTGTATTATCCCTGTACTGTGACATCACTGTGTGTATTATCTCTGTACTGTGACATCACTGTGTGTATTATCCTGTACTGTGACATCACTGTGTGTATTATCTCTGTACTGTGACATCACTGTGTGTATTATCTCTGTACTGTGACATCACTGTGTGTATTATCCTGTACTGTGACATCACTGTGTGTATTATCCTGTACTGTGACATCACTGTGTGTATTATCTCTGTACTGTGACATCACTGTGTGTATTATCTCTGTACTGTGACATCACTGTGTGTATTATCTCTGTACTGTGACATCACTGTGTGTATTATCTCTGTACTGTGACATCACTGTGTGTATTATCCCTGTACTGTGACATCACTGTGCGTATTATCCCTGTACTGTGACATCACTGTGCGTATTATCCCTGTACTGTGACATCACTGTGTGTATTATCTCTGTATTGTGACATCACTGTGTGTATTATCTCTGTACTGTGACATCACTGTGTGTATTATCCCTGTGCTGTGACATCACTGTGTGTATTATCCCTGTGCTGTGACATCACTGTGTGTATTATCCTGTACTGTGACATCACTGTGTGTATTATCCCTGTACTGTGACATCACTGTGTGTATTATCCCTGTACTGTGACATCACTGTGTGTATTATCTCTGTACTGTGACATCACTGTGTGTATTATCCTGTACTGTGACATCACTGTGTGTATTATCCCTGTACTGTGACATCACTGTGTGTATTATCCCTGTGCTGTGACATCACTGTGTGTATTATCCCTGTATTGTGACATCACTGTGTGTATTATCTCTGTACTGTGACATCACTGTGTGTATTATCCTGTACTGTGACATCACTGTGTGTATTATCTCTGTACTGTGACATCACTGTGTGTATTATCCCTGTACTGTGACATCACTGTGTGTATTATCCCTGTACTGTGACATCACTGTGTGTATTATCCTGTACTGTGACATCACTGTGTGTATTATCTCTGTACTGTGACATCACTGTGTGTATTATCTCTGTACTGTGACATCACTGTGTGTATTATCCTGTACTGTGACATCACTGTGTGTATTATCCTTGTATTGTGACATTACTTAAAGGAACACTCCAAACATTTCCACAGTGTTCTGCTTAGTGCAAGGTCTAGCAAGGAATGTATGGTGCAGAAATGTACCAATCAGATCTCTTTGGGTCCTTGTGTAAGGCTCCGCCCCTGCAGATCCTACATTAGGCATAAATCCGGACCGTAAATGACTGGACTGTTCCTTTAAAATGATAAGTAAACAAAATTTCTATGCACATTAAATGGATCTTTACAGCAAATTCCCTTAGAAAAGTACAGTTCCTCATGGTAATTGTTCATTAGAAGTTTTTTTAGACTCCCGGAGGAATAATTATTTCATCCTTCTGTTTGATTTCTAGTTTTATTGAAATGCATTTTAAAGGGATTTTCCCATGAAAAATAGGATAGCAGATAAGTATCTGATCTCTTGGGAATTCGACTGTTGGGACCTCCAGCAATCACGAGAACAGGAGTCCACAAGTTTCCTGTGTGAACAGAGCTGTAGTGCATATCCATGACAGCTGTGTCATTAACAATTGTAGGACAGAGTGCGGTAGTATTCATGTGTAGTACTTTGTAATCTATGGAGGCCCAAGAGGTGTGGGACCCCAGAAATGTAACATGTGACTTGGAAAAACTGGTAGGTGTTTTTGTGGGAAAACCCTTGTATTTATTTATTTATTTTTTGCATACAGATGTGTCCTCATCTTTCTTCTTGGCTGGACATGTGAAAGGAGATGAGCAGCTTTTCAAGCCATGTTATTACAAAACAATATGCTCCTTATCCTATAATTGTCACCTAGTGGTTGCATTGTAAATTGTAAGACTCCACGTCGCAAAAATGTAGCCTTTATGTTGCAGAAGGGAGATATATGAAGTTCTTATATGTCTACCTTCTGCTCAATCTACTCCTGACTTTGGCTCAAAAAACACAGCAAAATTTGCAACAAAAAAAGTTGCATATCCGCAACATGGGGCCTCTCTAAGCTTTTAGCTAGCATGCCACCATATTATAGCACATGAGATATTGCATCCCTCCCAACCATTATAGATTATGCAGGACAGTTCAGGATTTTGGGTGTACCTCTATCCCTATCAGCATGTCGTGTCAATCTATTTGCATCATCACAAAGTTGAATATGGTGAAACAAGGAGCTTTGTATTTCCCCCACTATTACTACTGCCGGTGGCCTAGGCCCAGTCACATTTGCGTTTGGGTTTCCATTCAGGGAGTCCACTTGGGGACTGCCTGAACAGAGACCTATACGCATGGTGGAGACCATACACTATAATGGGTTCCGTGTGGTTTCCTCTCCAAACATGAGGAGAGAAACGTTCTGCAAACAGCGCTTTTCTTTCCGCATGTTTCCGAGTGGCAACTTCATGGACCCCATTATAGTCTATGGAGTCCACGTGTTTCCTTAGGTAACTACTTTCCATTGCTTACAGGTTTTCATTCGGGTAACCATTTGGGAAACCAGAATGCAGATGTGAACCAGGCCTTAGATGCAGTATAGTGACGTTATTAGATAAGACCTTCAAGAGTAGCCCAAAGTCAACCAGTTAGGTGTGTCTAAATGTTAAAATATGGACCTATACCTGTTACGGACCCTTTATTCCGCTAAGACAGACCCCCATCTGATATTGATGATCCTATACGCATTGAATTGCCACATGATATACTAATAAAGGAGTTGCATAGTTGATGGAAACCCAACTGCTCACCATCGGTAAGAGATGCTGGATCCAATGGTCTACCAAGTACTGTTCCCGTAAAATCCAAACTCTGCTACATCGGCACTTGTTATGTTTTAATATGTAATTGAGACACTACTTTTATAGAAGTGAATGGAATGTCAGCGATAATAATACTGCATATTAAGTGACACCGAGATGAAAACACCGATAACTTGTTTCTCTAATTAGGGACACTCAAAACTCGGCACCATTTGAATTTCGGAGTTGAAATAGAGATGAAAAGTAAAGCACCTCTGTGAATTGCCTGCTCATTATTCAGGAACGGTAACAACGCGCAATTCTAAAAGGAAAGTCGTTAAAGTATGCAGATCTTCCCTGTTTTCCCAAGACTTTAAGACAATTTAAGCAATAAAATATCTTAATCTCCACGGAATGCAATATTGCAAGAAGTGTGACAAGGACATGAGATTGACGGAATGTGTAATATTGGATCTGATTTATGACATAGGTGTTTGATTTCAAGGGCATGATTTGAAATGACCCAGTTGCAAATGAATGTAGGCATTGCTACACAATGATTTGCATTGATGTCTCCAGACATGTTTCATTATTAGAATTCTGTTCACTGAAATGACAATGTGCAAGTGCTAGGAAGGGATTGTTTGGTGGAAGTCATTAGGGGTCTTGGAAGAATGATGAAAACTTTTATATGTATGGACTGAAAGGTAAATGTTTTACTCTGTTTAAATCAAATATAATATCTATCTATTATCTTATCTATCTATCTATCTATCTATCTATCTATCTATCTATCTATCTCCTATCTATCTATCTATCTATCTATCTATCTATCTATCTATCTATCTCCTATCTATCTATCTATCTATCTATCTATCTATCTATCTATCTATCTATCTATCTATCTAGAGCCACAGTAACAATGACACATACAAGTCTTCTAAGACACAAACCAGGATTTATGCCGGGACAAGAACTCACGATTTCCTTATTGATGACCAAATAATGTAAGAGAAATAAAATGGCCACATATGACCCCTCACAGCATTCAAGATATTTCTGTATTTTTTTAGTCTCCGTCCAAATTTCTGTGAAGTTTCTTTAATATGTCTATAAGCTTTGTCGGAGTAATGGGTGACTTTGAGAGATTTGTTTTGTGAATATTCACAAAGTTCACTGTGAAAATGATTTTGCAATCTATAGCAGAAGACAAGGTCGATTTTTTTTTTTAATGAAGATTGTGAGCCCCGTATAGGGATCACAATGTACATTTTGTTTTTTCCCCCTATCAGTATGTCATTGTAGAATGGGAGGAAATCCACGCAAACACGGGGAGAACATACAAACTCCTTGCAGATGTTGTTCCTGGCTGGATGCAAACCCAGGACTCCAGCGCTGCAAGGCTATAGTGCTAACTACTGAGCCACTGTATTGCCCCCAGAAGACAAGGCTGATTATTATACTCCAGGGTGTCTTCAATCAGAGGCAATGAGGGTGGGTAAAAATAAAAAATAAAAATAAACACTAATATTTCCAGGGCTCCGCTTCAGCATTGTCTTCTTTCTGGCTGTCCACGTCTTCTGGGCCCCTTGGGTCACCACTAAGGCCGATGATTGGGCCTCAGCAGTTATGGTGGGGGTTTCAAAGTGTAATGACATAAACATGAAGTCTCTGCGGTGATATGGGGACAGGAAGACATGGCGGTCCATCAGGCAGTAGATCGGAATGCTTGATAGACAACTCCAAATTTTATGCTTTAAATTACATTATCTTCCAAAGTGGTATATTATAATAGATAGATAGATAGATAGATAGATAGATAGATAGATAGATAGATAGATAGATAGATATTACAGTCTTTGAGGTTCACGAATTGTCACTCTTTTAGTCATCCGGCTCTATGTCGTTCAGGTCCCCCGACAGACCCAAATGATGGAGATGCGTGTGCAGACGTAATACTTTATTTTTGTCAGTTAACAAAATGAAGGGAATGAGAAAAGTAAATCCCATCAATATTTGTTGTGACCCTGCACCTTGTACGAGGAGTCCTGAAGTGATGATCCAGCCCCCACTGAGTCTTGATCTCAACATCATCCAGTCTGTCTGGGATGACATGAAGAGATAGAAATAATCATGGATTAAATGGGAAACAAAGGGGAAGGGTCACCAGGTCAATGCAGAAGGTCCAAGGAAAGAACTGTAGTGAACACGGATATAAGTCTGCTTACTAACAGAGGATAGAAATCATTCTGTGGTCATGTGATAGACAGTCCATAGTCATGTGATAGACAGTCCATAGTCATGTGATAGACAGTCCATAGTCATGTGATAGACAGTCCATAGTCATGGGATAGACAGTCCATAGTCATGGGATAGACAGTCCATAGTCATGGGATAGACAGTCCATAGTCATGGGATAGACAGTCCATAGTCATGTGATAGACAGTCCATAGTCATGGGATATACAGTCCATAGTCATGGGATAGACAGTCCATAGTCATGGGATAGTCCATAGTCATGTGATAGACAGTCCATAGTCATGGGATATACAGTCCATAGTCATGGGATAGTCCATAGTCATGTGATAGACAGTCCATAGTCATGTGATAGACAGTCCATAGTCATGGGATATACAGTCCATAGTCATGGGATAGTCCATAGTCATGTGATAGACAGTCCATAGTCATGGGATATACAGTCCATAGTCATGGGATAGTCCATAGTCATGTGATAGACAGTCCATAGTCATGTGATAGACAGTCCATAGTCATGGGATATACAGTCCATAGTCATGGGATAGTCCATAGTCATGGGATAGACAGTCCATAGTCATGTGATAGACAGTCCATAGTCATGGGATATACAGTCCATAGTCATGGGATAGACAGTCCATAGTCATGGGATAGTCCATAGTCATGTGATAGACAGTCCATAGTCATGGGATATACAGTCCATAGTCATGGGATAGTCCATAGTCATGTGATAGACAGTCCATAGTCATGTGATAGACAGTCCATAGTCATGGGATATACAGTCCATAGTCATGGGATAGTCCATAGTCATGTGATAGACAGTCCATAGTCATGTGATAGACAGTCCATAGTCATGTGATATACAGTCTATGGTCATGTGATAGACAGTCCATAGTCATGTGATAGACAGTCCATAGTCATGTGATAGACAGTCCATAGTCATGTGATAGACAGTCCATAGTCATGGGATAGACAGTCCATAGTCATGGGATAGACAGTCCATAGTCATGTGATAGACAGTCCATAGTCATGGGATATACAGTCCATAGTCATGGGATAGACAGTCCATAGTCATGGGATAGTCCATAGTCATGTGATAGACAGTCCATAGTCATGGGATATACAGTCCATAGTCATGGGATAGTCCATAGTCATGTGATAGACAGTCCATAGTCATGTGATAGACAGTCCATAGTCATGGGATATACAGTCCATAGTCATGGGATAGTCCATAGTCATGTGATAGACAGTCCATAGTCATGTGATAGACAGTCCATAGTCATGTGATATACAGTCCATGGTCATGTGATAGACAGTCCATGGTCATGTGATATACAGTCCATAGTCAAGTGATATACAGTCCATAGTCATGTGATATACAGTTCATGTTCATGTGATATACAGTCCATGGTCATGTGATATACAGTCCATAGTCATGTGATATACAGTCCATGGTCATGTGATATACAGTCCATGGTGATGTGATATACAGTCCATAGTCATGTGATAGACAGTCCATAGTCATGTGATATACAGTCCATGGTCATGTGATATACAGTCCATAGTCATGTGATAGACAGTCCATAGTCATGTGATATACAGTCCATAGTCATGTGATAGACAGTCCATAGTCATGTGATATACAGTCCATGGTCATGTGATATACAGTCCATAGTCATGTGATAGACAGTCCATAGTCATGTGATAGACAGTCCATAGTCATGTGATATACAGTCCATGGTCATGTGATAGACAGTCCTTGGTCATGAACTATAAGGCCCGTGGTCATGTGATGCACACACAGGTGCACAGCTCGTTACCAGGCACAGGTTTGATTACTGAGCTTGTTACAAACAGTACGAGCGTCTGACGTGGGTGTTACTATAGGTGTAGCTACCATCCCATAGGACAAGGAGGTGCAAACAGAACAAACCATATCTGCAAATCTCTATAGCAAAAAAGAATAACGTTGCTTACTTATTGGTGTTGTGAACCAAAACTAAAATTGTGCCTGTGGTGGTTGGAGCTCTACAGTAGGGACCATCCATAAAGGTAAAAAAAAAAAAAATGTCATCATCATGCCTCATCTGCAAAACTTCATAATACACACCTCAGCTGCTGCAGAACATTATAATACACTCCTCAGCTGCTGCAGAACATCACAATACACCCTCATCTTCTGCACAACATCATAATACACACCTCAGCTGCTGCAGAACATTATAATACACACCTCAGCTGCTGCAGAACATCATATTACACACCTCAGCTGCTGCAGAACACCATAATACACACCTCAGCTGCTGCAGAACATCATAATACACACCTCAGCTACTGCAGAATATCATAATACACACCTCAGCTGCTGCAGAACATCATAATACACACCTCAGTTACTGCAGAACATCATAATACACACCTCAGCTGCTGCAGAACATCATAATACACACCTCAGCTGCTGCACAACATCATAATACACAACTCAGCTGCTGCAGAACATCATAATACACACCTCAGCTGCTGCACAACATCATAATACACACCTCAGCTGCTGCAGAACATCATAATACACACCTCAGCTGCTGCAGAACATTATAATACACACCTCAGCTGCTGCAGAACATCATAATACACACCTCATCTGCTGCAGAACATTATAATACACACCTCAGCTGCTGCAGAACATCATAATACACACCTCATCTGCTGCAGAACATCATAATACACACCTCAGCTGCTGCAGAACATCATAATACACACCTCAGCTGCTGCAGAACATCATAATACACACCTCAGCTGCTGCAGAACATCATAATACACACCTCAGCTGCTGCAGAACATCATAATACACACCTCAGCTGCTGCAGAACACCATAATACACACCTCAGCTACTGCAGAACATCATAATACACCCCTCAGCTGCTGCAGAACATCATAATACACACCTCAGCTGCTGCAGAACATCATAATACACACCTCAGCTGCTGCACAACCTCATAATACGCACCTCAGCTGCTGCAGAACATCATAATACACAACTCAGCTGCTGCAGAACATTATAATACAAACTGCAGCTGCTGCAGAACATCACAATACACACCTCAGCTGCTGCACAACCTCATAATACACACCTCAGCTGCTGCAGAACATTATAATACAAACTGCAGCTGCTGCAGAACATCATAATACACATCTCAGCTGCTGCAGAACATCACAATACACCCTCATCTTCTGCACAACATCATAATACACACCTCAGCTTCTGAAGAACATCATAATACACACCTCAGCTGCTGCACAACATCATAATACACACCTCAGCTGCTGCAGAACATCATAATACACACCTCAGCTGCTGCAGAACATCATAATACACACCTCAGCTGCTGCATAATATCATAATACACACCTCAGCTGCTGCAGAACATCATAATACACACCTCAGCTGCTGCAGAACATTATAATACACACCTCAGCTGCTGCAGAACATAATACACACCTGAGCTGCTGCAGAACATCATAATACACACCTCAGCTGCTGCAGAACATCATAATAAACACCTCAGCTGCTGCAGAACATCATAATACACACCTCAGCTGCTGCAGAACATCATAATACACACCTCAGCTGCTGCAGAACATCATAATACACACCTCAGCTGCTGCAGAACATCATAATACACACCTCAGCTGCTGCACAACATCATAATACACACCTCAGCTGCTGCACAACATCATAATACACACCTCAGCTGCTGCACAACATCATAATACACACCTCAGCTGCTGTACAATATCATAATACACACCACAGCTGCTGCACAACATCATAATACACACCTCCACTGCTGCAGAACATCATAATACACACCTTAGCTGCTGCAGAACATCATAATACACACCTCAGCTGCTGCAGAACATCACAATACACACCTCAGCTACTGTACAATATCATAATACACACCTCAGCTGCTGCAGAACACCATAATACACACCTCAGCTTCTTCAGAACCTCATAATACACACCTCAGCTGCTGCAGAACCTCATAATATACACCTCAGCTGCTGCAGAACATCATAATACACACCTCAGCTGCTGCACAACATCATAATACACACCTCAGCTGCTGCAGAGCATAATACACACCTCAGCTGCTGCAGAACATCATAATACACACCTCAGCTGCTGCAGAACATCATAATACAGAATGTAAGTATTACTAACAATCCGACCTATGTTATAGCAGCGTTGTAGTATTGTCAGTGTGTCAGTATTATACGTCCTATACATCAGTCACTACAACATATAGAAGTATAAAATAAAACATGAAAAATCTCAATGGTTTTAGAATCCAATCGCTGAATATAAAAAATCATGTAATAAAACCTAAACCATTTAACCCTTCAAGTTACATCATTTCCCTCTTCTATACGAATTTCTTCTAAATTTCATTCTTCGATATTTAAGGCAAATTCTAACCATAAATCTTGAGGCAAAAATGAATTTAAGAAGTAATATACATCCCGAGGAGATGTCGTTTCTGGCTATCGATCGGTTAATAATCTGTATACACAGAATATAAAAAAGATCACTACCAGTCCCAATTTATGTTACATCCGTCCTCGTTTTACTGCTAAAGGCCTGATCATTTTTCTAATTTTACACGGTATCGGATACATTTTATTTTAATGACTTTTCTCTGTCAGCAAGTGAAGGGTTTGCAAATTTTTATTTTTCCCAGCCATACAAATTTGGCATGTAGAGGGCGCTCTAGCTCTTCACAGATCCATTCAGCTCAGATACCTTTCCCAGCAAACTGTCTTTGTTATTTTTTTTTTCCTCCGTTTTCTCTCGACGTCTCATTCTTGATCCCCCCCCCCTCCTCCCCAATATCTTTCGCTGCCGTGCCAGAAAAATTTAAATGTATCCCTTCAAGTGGAGATAATCAATGCAAATCAGAGGTAGTGGATCCCAAAGCTGGCTGCTCAAAGGGGACTTAGCTTCAGGAGGTCAATTGTGCAAAGGCAACGCCTCCCGTTCCAGTCTCACTTATTGCCGTCCTCGTGTATTGAATTCAATCCACTGCAATCCAGGCCTGGTTTCACTTAGAATGTTCTGCTAAGGAACTTACATTTCATCTAAATGGCAAAGGTAGGTTGTTAGGGAAAACGCGTCGTGTATATGGAGAATACCATCTTTACCTGCTCTTATCTTGGGACCGAAATATTAAATGCAGAGAATATTCAATATGGAGAAGACTGCCATGGCATAAAAAGTCATGTTATATTTGCTCTAGAATTTCCAAATCTAGATATCTAGAAATAGAACCTCATCGGCTGACAACATTGTGACTGTAATATACAGTAGAACGACTGCATTGAACAATGTACATAGAAAAAAAAATAATATAAAAATAATAAGCAGATTCTAAAAATTCACAATTCAAAAAGTTTCAAAATTCTACAGCAAATGAAAAGAAAATCTGGGCAATAAAAATACATAATACGTCAATTTAAGAGTGGATGTTGGGAATAGGAAGCAAAAACTAATGGACTTCCTAAGACTCAAAAGGCATCATGGGAAAAAAATATTATTATTGTATTTTTAGATTTTTTTGAACAAAATTGCCTCCATGTTTAGAATATCTAGATATTTGATACAATCACTTTTACGTAGTTTTAATTTTTTTTTGGCCCCCGTTGGTGATGTTTACTCACAATCAACAGAATAGACAGAAGACTATGAATTATACACAATGTGTTTGTTTGTAGTGGGGGGTCGGGGGCGGCTTCAAAAGGTAGAATGTGGAGTTTTAGGGGCAAAATCAATCTATACACTCAAATATTAACACAAACGTCATTGAAAATGTTCAGAACTTTTCTTATAGCTTTTGGAGCAGATTTTGATGCACTTTTTGATCTAGCTAGCCTATCGATCTCTATGTCTATGTATTATCTATCTATCTATCTATCTATCTATCTATCATTTATCTATCTATCTATCTATCTATCTCCTATCTATCATTTATCTATCTATCTATCTATCTATCTATCTCCTATCTATCTATCTATCTATCTATCTCCTATCTATCTATCTATCTATCTATCTATCTCATATCTATCTATCTATCTATCTATCTATCTATCTTTCTATCTATGTGTTTGTCCATTATACATTTATCTATCATCAATCTATCTAGATGTCTGTCAATTATCTATCCTTAGGTCTAACGATCTATGTATTTATCAATTATCTATCTACCTACTTACCAATCATTCGTGCTTGCATGTATATATTCACCAAATAGAATTGTCTATGATCTACAATATCTATCTATTTAGAAAACTAAACTTCAGGCAGCACCTCCATTTGTGAACAAGTGCAAGCTACCATGGCAGTAATACGAGAATCACAGCAGTTCTCTGCACACAGCACCAAGGCATATATATATAGAGAGAGAGAGCTAGAAATACATTACTACTATAGTTAGAAACTTTAGGTTCTTTGTTATTCATATTTGATCAAATAGTAAAAGTTCTGAACCTTCCCCAACAAGGCGACCTCATTCACATGGGACCTTACACTACATAGATATTTCTTGGTCCCAGACTAGGCCTACAATATAAATACAGAACAAGTAGGGAAGTATCTATGTATACAAATTAGAATGCAAACAAGCTTAATAGGCAGGATCTGTCTATCTATCTGATAATCATCTATGTATGTATCCACCTAATATCTATCTATCTATCTATCTATCTATCTATCTATCTATCTATCTATAATTTCTTTCTTTCTTTCTTTTTCTTTCTTTCTTTCTTTCTTTCTTTCTTTCTTTCTTTCTTTCTTTCTTTCTTTCTTTTTCTTTCTTTCTCTAGACGTCTGTTTATATATATATATATATATATATATATATATATATATATATATATATATATATATATACACTCACCGGCCACTTTATTAGGTACACCTGTCCAACTGCTCGTTAACACTTAATTTCTAATCAGCCAATCACATGGCGGCAACTCAGTGCATTTAGGCATGTAGACATGGTCAAGACAATCTCCTGCAGTTCAAACCGAGCATCAGTATGGGGAAGAAAGGTGATTTGAGTGCCTTTGAACGTGGCATGGTTGTTGGTGCCAGAAGGGCTGGTCTGAGTATTTCAGAAACTGCTGATCTACTGGGATTTTCACGCACAACCATCTCTAGGGTTTACAGAGAATGGTCCGAAAAAGAAAAAACATCCAGTGAGCGGCAGTTCTGTGGGCGGAAATGCGTTGTTGATGCCAGAGGTCAGAGGAGAATGGCCAGACTGGTTCGAGCTGATAGAAAGGCAACAGTGACTCAAATAGCCACCCGTTACAACCAAGGTAGCCAGAAGAGCATCTCTGAACGCCGCACAGTACGTCGAACTTTGAGGCAGATGGGCTACAGCAGCAGAAGACCACACTGGGTGCCACTCCTTTCAGCTAAGAACAGGAAACTGAGGCTACAATTTGCACAAGCTCATCGAAATTGGACAATTGAAGATTGGAAAAACGTTGCCTGGTCTGATGAGTCTCGATTTCTGCTGCGACATTCGGATGGTAGGGTCAGAATTTGGCGTCAACAACATGAAAGCATGGATCCATCCTGCCTTGTATCGGTAACGGTTCAGGCTGGTGGTGGTGGTGTCATGGTGTGGGGAATATTTTCTTGGCACTCTTTGGGCCCCTTGGTACCAATTGAGCATCGTTGCAACGCCAAAGCCTACCTGAGTATTGTTGCTGACCATGTCCATCCCTTTATGACCACAATGTACCCAACATCTGATGGCTACTTTCAGCAGGATAATGCGCCATGTCATAAAGCTGGAATCATCTCAGACTGGTTTCTTGAACATGACAATGAGTTCACTGTACTCCAATGGCCTCCACAGTCACCAGATCTCAATCCAATAGAGCATCTTTGGGATGTGGTGGAACGGGAGATTCGCATCATGGATGTGCAGCCGACAAATCTGCGGCAACTGTGTGATGCCATCATGTCAATATGGACCAAAATCTCTGAGGAATGCTTCCAGCACCTTGTTGAATCTATGCCACGAAGAATTGAGGCAGTTCTGAAGGCAAAAGGGGGTCCAACCCGTTACTAGCATGGTGTACCTTATAAAGTGGCCGGTGAGTGTATATATATATATATATATATATATATATATATATATATATATATACGGATGCCTCCATCTATCTATCAATCTGTCTATCTACGTTTTCAGTAATTATCTATCTGATTTATCTACCTCAATTCTATATATTAATCATATATCAATTATCAATCTATCCAATATCTATCTATCTATCTATCTATCTATCTATCTATCTATCTATCTATCTATCTATCTATCTATCTTCTAGTTATATATCTTTGTATCAAATCCATCTATCTAATTGATTTATCTATCTCACATCTATCTATTAATCATTAGAGATGAGCGAACGCTGTTCGATCGAATACATATTCGATCGAATATCAGGCCGTTCGAGGTATTTGATTGGAATCAAACACACGAGGCAAACGCACTAAAAATTTGATTCCCCTCCCACCTTCCCTGGCGCTTTTTTGCACCAATAACTGTGTAGGGGAGGTGGGACAGGAACTACGACAACGGAGGCATCGAAATAAAATCGGAAAAAGTAATTGGCTGGCTAAATCAGGTGACCTCCAATTTAGACGAATGGTGGATTTAACATTTGATTAATTTGAGACTGTGAACTATGTGAATGTGAGACAGGGATAGATGTACAGGCAGGGTTAGCTAGGGATTACCTTTATTTAGGTGGGAATGTTACTCACCCAGCTCTTTGGGGCTCTATCTGGTCGGGATCCCTGTCAGCTTGCGATATGCGCAAGCTGACTTTTTCCCATAGGAATGCATTGACCAGCGTTGATTGGCTGAATTCCATATAGAGTACAGCATTCGGCCAATCAACGCTGGTTCTGCCGGAGGAGGCAGAGTCTAAGATCGGTCTACAGCAGTCTCCATTCTGGTCCAATCTTAGACTCCGACTCCTCACAGACGAGCCTCTGGCAGAACCAGCGTTGATTGGCCGAATGCTGTACTCTGTATGGCATTCGGCCAATCAACACTGGTCAATGCATTCCTATGGGAAAAAGTCAGCTCGCGCATATCGCAAGCTGGCAGGGATCCAGACATAATACAGTGACTTGGGCATGTTAGATACCCCCAGACATGCTTCCCCTGCTGTCCCAGTTGCATTGCAGAGGTATTCGTATTATTTCCTGGGGTGTCATAGTGGACTTGGTGACCCTCCTGAGTCGAATGGTAGGATCCCCTGAAACGAAGCATTTTTCCCCATAGACTATAATGGGGTTCGATATTCGTTCGAATAGTCAAATATTGAGTGGCTATTCAAAACGAATATCGAATATTTACTGTTCGCTCATCTCTATTAATCATCTAACAATCTAACAATTGATAATTATCAATCTATCCAATATTTATCCAATGTCTCCATGTATCTATAAATCTATCTATGTCTACATCTACAGTATAGCTATGTTTCCAGTGACTATCTATCTATCTATCTATCTATCTATCTATCTATCTATCTATCTGACTTATCTACCTCAGATCTATCTATTAATCGTATATCAATTATAAATCTATCTAACCTATCTACGTTTCTGTTTTATTTTTTTATATGTATATCTTTTTGTCATATCTATCTATTTATCTAGCTATCATTTATTTATTTATTTATTTATTTATTTATTTATTTATTTATTTATCTATCCATCTAAATGCCCTATCCATCCTTCCATGCTTGTAGTCAATCTATCTATCCATCTATCTATCTATCTATCTATCTATCTATCTATCTATCTATCTATCTATCCATCCATCCATCCATCCATCCATCCATCCATCCATCCATCCATCCATCCAATATCTACCTATCTAATAATTATTTATCTGTTTATCTATCTGTCTTTCTTTCTCTACCTACCTATGTTAGTATCTCTAGTTATATTACATCTATAATGTTGCGTATTGCCTTCTGATCAGCTTATATACGTCCACGTGTATCAGTCCCATCTTCGCCCTTCCTTTCCTCTCCAGCTTCATCCCCTGTTCTTCCCAGCATTGTGTGACCTTGTGCTCGTCCCCAGCGCGGAGCTTTGACCTCTCTCCAGAACACAGTGACCTTCTCTTCTGATGTCATACCATCCATTCCAATAGACATCAACATTTACAAAAAAATAAATAAGTTGAGATGTGCAATAAATGGCTTTACTATTATTTATGGCGCGTCTTCCTATTATTCTTATCCTTCTCCAATTAAATAATCTTCATCGGAGCGCAGATAGGACAATATTCAACCTCACTGGAAACAATTTCAATCTAATATATTATTATATAATAATATTTTCGATTATTAGACAGAGGTTTCTTTCGTCGACGTGTCACAATTTTAATATTGAATTTTTTTTTTTACTTCTCTGGTTATTAATTATAGAAGCAAATTTTTTCTTTTTTTCTTTTTTATATTTCTATATCGCCTGACTATTTTTTGAATTTTTAGTTGCCGTAATGCCGCCTGATCTCCGACTGTTTGACAATGTTTCTGCTGTTATAAATTACCGCCACACCTACTAATGTCCCATAGCATTGCGGATTTCTTAATATACACCTGTCAGATTCTATTGCATGTCTCGACTGAACGAGAAATGGGAGGGGGGGGGGTGAGACAGGAAATAGAAAATAGCATCAGCGTCTCCTATTTTTACACACAGCCATAAAGTGAATAGTAAAATAGACAGCGAGTCACAGCTGGAAACATTTTAAAGTCAGATAAAATCTGCCAAAATATATTTTGCTGCTCATATTATATTGTCATAGAAGTTAAAAGAACCCGAATCATGAAATTCCGACGCAAATTACTGACGGTTATAGGGTGAGCATCGGGGGGTTTTGGGGGTAGGGGGATGATGATGTGTGCTGAAATGTACTGCAGATGGATGAGTCACCGCTTGTGTTTAAAGGGGATCTGTCACCAAGTACAAAATAGCTAATGCCATACATCATTCGATTCTCGCCGTACCCCCGATCAAATTGGCGCTTTTATTTTTAAAATCCATCCACCTGGTCAAAAGTTGTGAACTGGGGAAAATTATAGGGAAACTAGTTGTTATTTGCCAAGTGGTCGGAAACCTTTTCCGTTTTACTTATAAAGGGGGGGGGTCACTTAGTGAATAAGTGCTAATTTGCATATGGTTTTAGGGGCACAGTAAGAATCGAATGATGAACTGCGTTTAGTGTTTTTCCCTTTAGGCTAGGCTAAAAAATCGCTGCGGGAAAAACCGCGGCGGTAATGCATCGCTTATTACCGACTTTCTGTGTCCATATATATTCTATGCCTATTCTATATTCTTTTTTAAATGTAGATTGTGAGCCCCATATAGGGATCACAATGTACATTTTTTTCCTATCAGTATGTCTTTGTATAACGGGAGGAAACCCACGCAAACACAGCGAGAACATACAAACTCCTTGCAGATGTTGTTGCTAGTGAGATTCGAATCCAGGGCTCCAGCACTGCAAGGCTGCAGTGATAACCACTGAGCCACCTATTCTATTCTATATTCTATCGAGAAACCAGTGAGGTTTCTGTATCTATAACGGACATGCTATAGTTTCCAAGACCGCAACGTCTTTGGAAATCGCAACTCGTATTTTTCCACAATGTATGGATGGAACTTACTAGGATCCCATCCATTTTGCAGCGACTGTAAAGTGCCATGGTTTTTACCATTTACGCCATTTGGGGCCCCGATCTTAAAAAGGAATTGTAAACTAAAGGTAAAATAATATGACAAGGGATGAAAAGGAAAAACATTTCCAACACTGGTATGAACGGACCCTTACCCATCTTTGCTCATTGTTCGAAGGAAAAACTTTATTTCACCCCAAACCCCCCAAAAATGATGTCACCAGTTGATTAACCCAATGAGATGACAAGTCAGCATTGCTTTCGATAGTCCAAAATTTCTTTGAGAAGTCAATGTATCATTAGGTTTCTTTATCGTATTCCATTTATGGCCCATTTGGGCCATAACTTGATACCTTGGAGCCATTTTCTAAAAGGTGCCCATACACATTAGATTAACATTGGCTGAACCCATTGGCCAACTGAATGTATGATGGGGCACTGACTCTACCCATTAGATGTTGAGTGAAAGATGGATCAGGCATGTTGAATTTTACATGCCCTATCCTTTTTTTCTCAGGAATAAGCAGTATCTACCAGCAACTTCTCATCACTCCCTATTCAGAACCTGAAGCATACATATGTATATATAGGTGGGGGTGGGGGGTTGAAAGGAATAGCTGTCAGCCAAACGACACAGTTGATGATTATTTCTATGTTAAAGGGATTTTCCTTATCACAAATACCTTCAGAGACTCCAGTATACAGCTGAATTTGCCAGGAGAATTTTCCATTAGCTATTCATGAATTCTCTATGGTATAGTAGAGCATATGTAATGGGATTGATGAAATGAGATAACACCTCGGTGTAAGAGTTTTATTAAAGGGATTTTTCCATGTCAGACCTTTATGGCATGTTCGCAGAATATTCCATAAATTTCTGATAGATGTAAGTTCCTTCACTGGAACTCATATTTTTATCAAAAATGGAGTCACCTGACCTGCGGCCACTAAACTCATGAATTTGTTATTTCAGTTTATTAGGCTAAAACAGTTGTCCCGTATGTGGTCTAAACAGTCCGATATACATGACTGAATAGAATACTAGAAGAAATGGCATGTAAGGAAAAAAAACCTTGGTCTGTTTTTTGTTGCCAAAATTGTACAGTAGGACTACCAAATTGTTTGTTACTAGAAATTCTTGGATACTTATGGGTCGACTGACTATCTTATATGTATGGGGATACTCCGACTCTTCCCAATTGCTGAAGTCAAGGGAAACAAGGATGATGGACAACAAATTTTACATGCCCAATCCTTTTGTCCTCAGAGGTATTGGCACCTCTATTCTCCTTTGCTGAGCCTAAATGCGTATGGAGAGTCTGAGGCGGAATCAACCTCCTGTTGATAGTTATTGAAAGTGTATGGCCAACTTAAAGCAACACGCTAGTCATTTTTGGTCCCCTTTTTTGGCCCCATTCAAAAAAAATGAAAGGTGATGTTACTGAATAACTATAATAGCTTTATTGTGAGCTTATATGCTCTCCTCCGGAGCACTGAGCTCTCTGCTTCTACAATGCACAGTGTTACTAGAATAAACAGGAGGGCAAACTGACAATGCAAATCTGTTGGAAACCTTATCTGACTCCCATAGATCTGTATTATGACTTTGACCTCCTTTTCATACCAAAAAACAGTGTGTGCCGGAGCAGAGACGAGGTCGGTGCTCCAGATAAGAGCACATTTAGCTTCATTTTCTAAGGGAGAAAGGGCAAAAAAATTACTGCAGTTTTTTGTCAAGTTGGTCATACAACTAGAGATGAGCGAACAGTAAAATGTTCGAGGTTCGATATTCGTTTCGAGTAGCCCCTCAATATTCGACTACTCAAATCGAATATCGAACCATATTATAGTCTATGGGGGGAAATGCTCGTTTCAGGGGTAGGTAACATTCGATCAAATTATACTTACCACGTCCACGAGTGAGGGTCGGGCTGGATCCTCCGAGAAGTCTTCTCCGTGCAGCTTCCCCGCGGCATCTTCCGGCTCTGAATTCACTCTGCCAGGCATTAGGCCTGGGCAGAGCCGACTGCGCATGCCCGCACTACAAGCTGACATGCACAGTCGGCTCTGCCCAGGAAGACACCGCGGGGAAGCTGCACGGAGAAGACTTCTAAAGGTAGGAGAAGAACCAGCGTTGATTGGCTGACTGTATAGCATTCGGCCAATCAATGCTGGTTCTGCATCAAACTTTTACATTCGAATAGCGAGTGGTACTCGAACGAGTACAAGTATTTCGAATACCGTAGTATTCGATCGAATATCTACTCGATTGAGTACTACTCGCTCATCTCTACATACAACATCAAAAATACTACACTGCAAACACACTAAGGGCAGGTTCACATCTGTGCCTGGTGTCCGGTTTGCAAAATCTGTCAGGTTTCCGTCTTCTGCCTTGAGAAACTGGACAGGAGACAGATACTCAACGATCAGTTTTCCTAAAGTCCTGCATGTCCCACTTTGTGCCTCTCCACGGCGAAACCTTTATTTTAGCCAGACACAAAGTCGGACATGCAGGACTTTGTGTCTGGTTAAAAAAAATGGTTTCGCACGGAGAGGCAGAAGACGCAAACGGGTGGTCACTTTGCAAACCCATTCAAGTGAATGGGTTTGAAAACTGACCGTCAGGTTTCCATCTCCTGTGCAGTTTCTTGGGGCAGAAGACGGAAACCCACCGGATTGTGCAAACTGAACACCGGGCGCAGATGTGAACCCGCCCTTATTTTAAGAAGGGGGGGGGTTACTGGAGTGCTTCTTTAAGGGTCAGTTCACACGTGAAAACCGCCTAGCTTATTTGTGCGAGGTAAAAAACCTTGAGGAGTTTTTTTTTACGCTGTTTTTTGCATTCCACGCGGTTTTTGACGAAGTTTTTGACGCGGTTTTCGCTAGCGGTTTTTGCTAGGGTTTTTTTTTCCTATATGTGCTATAGAAACTGCAGGCGAACCGCGCGGTTTTGTGTGCAAAAAACCGCATGGTTTTTTACCGCGCGGTTTTCGCCTCCCATTCACTTCTATGCAATTCTTCAGGCGTTTTCCGCCTGAAGAAAGGTCATGTCGCTTCTTCAGGCGGAAAACGCTAGGAGGAAAAAAAAAGCTAGTGGTCTACATAGACCACCATGTTAAAGGAGAGGTTTTTGAAGCGAATTCCGCTGTCAAAAACCTCCCCTTTGCCCACGTGTGAACTAGCCCTAAGTCTATACCAGATACTCCTAGAAGGGGCAGTGGTAAAACGTTCAGGTTGCATTTCGTTCTCGAAACATAAGAAAATTTGCCAAATCGAGAAGAAACCATAGTGTCTTACTACTGAACCTCAATTCTATATCTGCCATGGACTCATCTGTACTATCATTGGCGCCGAGCCAGTATCGATAATTTCCGATATTCCCTTCTTGTATCCACGTCACGGAATACTAAGACCTGCTTAGGCCCAAATCACATAATAATCAATGTTCTCCTATTTCATAGGCACGACTGATCTTCTCCTATTACAAATTACTCTGCGGAATTTCCTGACGCGATATTATGTTTGAAATATTTGGTGCTTTCATCCAATTAATGATGAAAATGATTACTAGAACAGACAGAGACCTTCCTTGCACCTCAAGGGGTTAAGAACTGAATGACTATGTAATTGACTGATTCAACTTCTGATATACTTTGATGTTTTTTTATTTTTTAACCTAAAAGAACGAGATTGATGCGTTCGGAATACTTCAACGCCGGTGGTAACGACTAAACGGAACCCAGGAAAAAAAAAAACTTCATTGTTGCAATTTTTTTTCTTGGCGAATCGATGTTGACAGGGGAAAAAAAAATTGAAAAAAATATTCAAAAATATTCAATGAAATCCTCCGGGGCGGGCGGGGGAAGGGGAGAGATTTCGATTATTGCGAGGCTTTTACATGTTGTTACGAGCGGTTTAAATTAAAATGTCGCTTCTAAGATTGCAATTGAAATGCAACAGAGCATCAAAGAGACAGATAGAAAAATGGACTAAGCACCTATAATGGGCACCCTGCGAAATGTTGAGTGTTCGTTATCTGCCTGTTGTGTCAAAGTGTGTTATCTGCTTTGGCAGGAATGAAAAAGAACAGGCCAATACCACAACCGCAACCTCTACTTATTTATTGTCGCTGTTTACTTGCAACCGTCGTTGCATAAAGCAATCGCCTGGGCTTTGTATTCTCAGCAGGTGATTACCAATTACGCGCAGTAACAGGTTCTGCCGACGAAAACAGATTTAAAATCAATGTTCATTTGCCATTTATATACAAATTGTCTAATGTAATCAAAATTGTGATCACTATTCACACATCCATTATTAGGCCTGTATCACAAAGTGGTTAACACTAAGGCGCGAGAGGAATTGGTGTTCGCCGAGAAACCGGGTCGCGTTTTCATGTCGCCGCTCGCGGAGTGTTCTGTTGGAATTGACAGAGCTTTGTGTTTTTTATATGGACGGATACAAAGTAGTTGAGTCGGAACGGATGAACGAGGAGAAAAAGGCGGTTGACTAGAACTGGCTAGAAAATGATTGTGACGATATCGGTAAGGTATGGGTTAATGGATCTACTAATTAAGGATCTTGTCGTTGGATTTTGTAGACACTCTATAGCCATATTAGGCAACATTTGTAATGTATTGCCTTGTATGTTTCAATTGTTTCATAGTACTGCTATCTAGTAGTGTCATGGAGTAGAGTCTGGGGTCCAGGTACCCTAACCATAAGATAAGATAAGATAATCCTTTACTAGCCCCACCATGGGGACTGTAATGTAATACGTGACAGATAGCTTTGTCCACTTGTTGAAATTGAGGCGCGGAATCCACGTCATAATCCACCCCCTCACAATGGTGGTCTATGGAGACCGCAGCGATCTTTTTTCCGCTAGCGGCATGTTGTCGCTCATGTAAAATAGAAGCGGACTGCCCTTTCTGCAGGCGGATTCAAAGTCGGCCTATTCATATTGAGCCTACTCCGGAGGGGGATACCGTGACTGTCATAAGCCGCAATAATTGTGGTAGGAGTATTTTGCCCCGAGAGTGACGCGGGGAGCCAAAATCCGCTCTTCCGATCCTCATGTGAATGGGGCCAAAGTCTACATTTAGATGATCAAGGGGCAAAATGGCCATGAAAAAGGTCCATTTATTACGGCCATCTTGCACTGAGGGGAACCCATTTTCATGGATTCACCATTCATTTTGAGTGTATGGAGGGGACAATAACAGGATATGACCTATATTTGGACAGTCAAAACAAGGGTCATTTGTATAGCTCCCGTTCACTGCTGATTTTACCGCTGCCATATCCGTCAGACATCAAACAAATATAGTTTGTGCCAGATACCAATAAGAATATATTTGGGTACTCAGTTCAACTACAATTAAGAGTGGTGGTCAACACAAATTCCTCCTGGGTGGGGAGGGGGGTATATCAGGGATGTAGGGTTCCCCAATTATGGGGTCCTAGTGGTCATAGCCCCACATCTATATATTAGTTTCTATTACTTTATCTGTGTGCATTACAATGCCATTGCATATACAGTACAGACCAAAAGTTTGGCCACACCTTCTCTTTCAAAGAGTTTTCTGTATTTTTACGACTATGAAAATTGTAGATTGACACTGAAGGCATAAAAATTATGAATTACCACATGTGGAATTATAGACTCAACAAAAAAGTGTGAAACAACTGAAAATATGTCTTATTCTAGGTTCTTCAAAGTAGCCACCTTTTGCTTTGACTACTGCTTTGCACACTCTTGGCATTCTCTTGATGAACTTCAAGAGGTAGTCACCAGAAATGGTCTTCCAACAGTCTTGAAGGAGTTTCCAAAGATGCTTAGCACTTGTTGGTCCTTTTGCCTTCACTCTGTGGTCCAGCTCACCCCAAACCATCTCGATTGGGTTCAGGTCTGGTGACTGTGGAGGCCAGGTCATCTGGTGTAACACCCCATCACTCTCCTTCTTGGTCAAATAACCCTTAGACATCCTGGAGGTGTGTTTGGGGTCATTGTCCTGTTGAAAAATTAATGATGGTCCAACTAAACGCAAACTGGATGGAATAGCATGCTGCTGCTAGATGCTGTGGTACCCATGCTGGTTCAGTATGCCTTCAATTTTGAATAAATCCCCAACAGTGTCACCAGCAAAGCCCCCCCACACACCATCACACCTCCTCCTCCATGCTTCATGGTGGGAACCAGGCATGTAGAGTCCATCCGTTCACCTTTTCTGCGTCACACAAAGACACGGTGGTTGGAACCACAGATCTCAAATTTGGACTCATCAGACTAAAACACAGATTTCCCCTGGTATAATGTCCATTCTTTGTGTTCTTTAGCCCAAACAAGTCTCTTCTTCTTGTTGCCTGTCCTTAGCAGTGGTTTTCTAGCAGCTATTTTACCATGAAGGCCGGCGGCTGCACAAAGTCTCCTCTTACCAGTTGTTGAAGAGATGTGTCTGCTGCTAGAACTCTGTGTGGCATTGACCTGCTCTCTAATCTGAGCTGCTGTTAACCTGCGATTTCTGAGGCTGGTGACTCGGATGAACTTATCCTCCGCAGCAGAGGTGACTCTTGGTCTTCCTTTCCTGGGGCGGTCCTTATCCTCTACAGCAGGTGACTCTTCGTCTTCCTTTCCTGGGGTGGTCCTCATGTGAGCCAGTTTCTTTGTAGCGCTTGATGGTTTTTGCAACTTCATGTGGGGACACTTTCAAAGTTTTCCCAATTTTTCGGACTAACTGACCTTCATTTCTTAAAGTAATGATGGCCACTCGTTTTTCTTTACTTAGCTGCTTTTTTTTGCCATAATACAAGTTCTAACAGTCTATTCAGTAGGACTATCAGCTGTGTATCCACCTGACTTCTGCACAACACAACTGATGGTCCCAACACCATTTAGAAGGCAAGAAATCCCACTTATTAAACCTGACAGGGCACACCTGGGAAGTGAAAACCATTTCCGGTGACTACCTCTTGAAGCTCATCAAGAGAATGCCAAGAGTGTGCAAAGCAGGAATCAAAGCAAAAGAACCTAGAATATAAGACATATTTTCAGTTTTTTCACACTTTTTTGTTAAGTATATTTTTCCACATGTGCTAATTCATAGCTTTGATGCCTTCAGTGTGAATCTACAATTTTCATAGTCATGAAAATACAGAAAACTCTTTGAATGAGAAGGTGTGTCCACACTTTTGTAATGTAAGTTTGTTGCCCATACATCATAACATATCATTAACCGATGAATGGAAAGTGACTCATGCTAAATAGGAGGTAGAGATTGGCGAATATTGCAAGATTATTTTATTTTTGCAAATATTCTCAAGTCTTGTCCACCTGATTAGTTTTGTACCTAACTTGTTCGGTCTGAACCAAACATGCCATTAGATCCCAGAGTATAATACACGTAGGCCCAGATGGGGGTGTAAACATGAATAACACTGATATTCACCTTCCCTCACCACTCCTGGGTGAGCATCGCCACTTCCTCGGGGTCCTCTTTGGTAGTCTTCCAACCTAGGTGAGGACTCGGTCCTCGGAAACTGCTGAGACTTGTGATTGGGCCATCAAAAGCATTGTAGTGCTTTAATGCAAGGAACCAGAAGACAACCGTAGAGTAGGGGGCTCAGGCGTGGAGAGGAAATGTGAGTATTAGTGATTATTACCTCCTTGGGCCACTACTTATTATAGTCTGGGGTCTGAAGAGAGTCAAAGGTCATAATGCAACTGCATGGCCCCTTCAGTTGGTCAGGCGGGGTATCTGGATCTCCGACCTCCACTGATCTCTTAATGATGACCTATCCCGAGGATTACTAGACTCCAACCTATATATTGAAAACATCTAATACGCAGGATATCCCGTACTAGTCAATAATATATGAAATGTAGGAATGATGGGAAAAAATAACTGATACATTATTATTAATAATTCTATAAAAGGATCAAAGTCATACAAGTCATAAAAATAGGTCAATTTCAATCAGACCCATCAAGGCAACATTTTGGCACCCAGATCACACTCGTAAGATCAAGACCCCCCGCAGCTCTTCTGAACAAACCTTAGATCATCGGATTCAATGCATTTTTTTTCCCCTTTGTTAAAATCCCTGATCACAAAGATGTTTCCGTAGATTTATGAAGCAAATCTTAGGTAAAAGTATTTGATGTTTTTTGTCCTCTTCGTGACCTGTCTCACCTGCCTCTTCCAGACCGACATGCTGGGGGGCATTTACAAGTGGTCTCTAGCTATGATGACAGGTGAAGGCCCGTGTTATGTACATTACCTAGAGCGGGCCGGTCTAGTGACAGATATGTGTGCGGGGGAAATGACATATATTTTCTTTATATTTTCATACATTTGTAGGTATATGAATCCTATTGTGAGACGACATAAAGCAGAGGATGAATTTTACAGCACTGCTATAGGAGTAATAAATACGGTATTGTACTATATGTCCATGCATTACTAAGGTCATTCTACTTTATATATTGTCTTAAGGAAGGTCATTCTACTTTATATAATACCAAAAACTTAAGGGCCTTCCTTTTTATCCATTACAACTGGTATCAATGTCAAATATATCTAGGAGTTGTCACGTTGAGCCCTGTTTTTCCTTTAAAGGGATCTTATCATTGGATACCCATTTTTACTGACTAACACGTAGGAATAGCCTTAAGAGAGGCTATTCTTCTCCTACCTTTAGATGTCTTCTCTGCGCCGTTGTTCGATTCTCTTTGCAAATGAGTTCTCTCACAGCAATGGGGGTGGGCCCCAGCACTCAAACAGCATTGGGGGCGCCCCCAATGCTGCGAGAGAAATCTCCAGTGATGCCTTCATCTTCTTCTGGAATGGCCTCTCTGCGCGTCTTTTTTTGACCTGGGTTTCAATCTTATAGCCATGCACAGTCAATTCTGCCATTGGGCCTTGGGAAGAGCCAACTGCGCATGCCTGGGCCACAAGAAAATAGCCGCCTACACCACCAGCGGCCATTTTCTTGTGCCACGGGCATGCGCAGTTGGCTCTGCCCAAGGCCCTAGGCGTAGAAGATTGAAACCCAGGATGGAAGAAGATACAAAGAGAGTGCGTTCCAGAAGAAGATAGAGGATTGGAGATGATGCCAGTGCTGTTTGAGCACTGGGGCCCGCCCCCAGTGCTGCGAGAGAACTCATATGCATAACGAAGAAAACCTGGATTTCTACCGAACGGTGACATCTAAAGGTAGGAGAAGAATAGCCTTTCTTAAGGCTATTCCTACGTATTCGTCAGAAAAAGGGTATTCAATGATAGGATCCCTTTAAGGTGAAGTCTTATTGTTCCGACAGGGAGCTATAACATTGCATTCCCATCTTCCATCCACCATCGCACACGAAAATTCTGCTAATGTCTTCCCGACACTGTAAATGAAATGAATAGAAAATAATTTTTTGGCATTACAGCTCTAATGTATTTGATATGGTTGTCTTCCTCACCACAAGCTGTTGTCCTCCGCTATAAGCCATTGTAGGCACAGGAAGGTTCCCCGCTGAGTCCTTCAATAGGCTTACTAACAATTCCGATGTGCCCAGGGAAATAGACCTCCCTAATTATAAAAGTATTATCTCCTATCTTCAGCGCTCACATTCTCTTGAAATCCTGCCAATATTCTCATCGAGTCCCGGCCCTTATAGTTTGGGTTTGAAAAAACTTTCAAAATTTTTTTTTTATTGTCTCGTCTGTATGTATTATGTATTTTTTTTTTACTATTAATTTATGTTTAGGTAATTAACAAAAAAAATAAAAAATAAAAAATACCGAGTAGACATAGCGTTATTATCATAGCGTCAGACAGGGAAGAAAAATAAATGCTCGCACGTAATGGACACATTTAATGGTTTTGCACATCCAGTTTTTAATGTCTTTTGAAATTATGCAAATTAATTCTGTTAAATTCAAAGTGCCATCTAGTTCTCACACACTCACATGTATTTTAGATTGTTTCCAATGTTTTTTTTTCTCCTTTTCTTCAATGCTCAATTTCAACTTTTTTTTTCCCATCTGTATTATAAATATATCAAAATCATTTTTTTTTTTTTTAATTTTAAGCTGGAAGATTACTGTAAGTGCGCTTTCAGCATAATGATGTCAGTAGTGGGAGAGCTCCATTTACTTAACAGTAAGCAGTATGAAGCGGTGTCCGTCTGTCATGCTGATATCATTTTTTATCTAAGTTGCTGTCAAAAATTCTAAAACATTTTATAATATGTGGATATCATTACTTTTTTTAAATTTTTTTGGGGGAGGAATTTTTATTTTTTAAAAAATTATATATTATATATTAAATATAATACATTCAGAAGGCCATATGATATATATATATATATATATATATATATATATATATATATATATATATCAGTTCAAGACAGGTCCATCTGTTACGCTAATATAATTTTTTATCTAAGTTGCTGTCAAAAACTAAAACATCTTATAATATATGGATATCATCTTTTTTATTATTTTTGGGAGAATATATTATAATATATATATATACAGTCCTATGAAAAAGTTTGGGCACCCCTATTAATCTTAATCATTTTTTGTTCTAAATATTTTGGTGTTTGCAACAGCCATTTCAGTTTGATATATCTAATAACTGATGGACACAGTAATATTTCAGGATTGAAATGAGGTTTATTGTACTAACAGAAAATGTGCAATATGCATTAAACCAAAATTTGACCGGTGCAAAAGTATGGGCACCCTTATCATTTTATTGATTTGAATTCCCCTAACTACTTTTTACTGACTTACTGAAGCACAAAATTGGTTTTGTAACCTCAGTGAGCTTTGAACTTCATAGCCAGATGTATCCAATCATAAGAAAAGGTATTTAAGGTGGCCAATTGCAAGTTGATCTCCTATTTGAATCTCCTCTGAAGAGTGGCATCATGGGCTACTCAAAACAACTCTCAAATGATCTGAAAACAAAGATTGTTCAACATAGTTGTTCAGGGGAAGGATACAAAAAGCTGTCTCAGAGATTTAACCTGTCAGTTTCCACTGTGAGGAACATAGTAAGGAAATGGGAGACCACAGGGACAGTTCTTGTTAAGCCCAGAAGTGGCAGGCCAAGAAAAATATCAGAAAGGCAGAGAAGAAGAATGGTGAGAACAGTCAAGGACAATCCACAGACCACCTCCAAAGAGCTGCAGCATCATCTTGCTGCAGATGGTGTCACTGTGCATCGGTCAACTATACAGCGCACTTTGCACAAATAGAAGCTGTATGGGAGAGTGATGAGAAAGAAGCCGTTTCTGCACGTACGCCACAAATAGAGTTGCCTGAGGTATGAAAAAGCACATTTGGACAAGGCAGCTTCATTTTGGAAACAAAAATTGAGTTGTTTGGTTATAAAAAAAGGCGTTATGCATGGCGTCCAAAAAGAAACAGCATTCCAAGAAAAACACATGCTACCCACTGTAAAATTTGGTGGAGGTTCCATCATGCTTTGGGGCTGTGTGGCCAATGCCGGCATCGGGAATCTTGTTAAAGTTGAGAGTCACATGGATTCCACTCAGTATCAGCAGATTCTTGAGAATAATGTTCAAGAATCAGTGACGAAGTTGAAGTTACGCCGGGGATGGATATTTCAGCAAGACAATGATCCAAAACACCGCTCCAAATCCTCAGGCATTCATGCAGAGGAACAATTACAATGTTCTGGAATGGTCATCCCAGTCCCCAGACCTGAATATCAGTGAACATCTGTGGGATGATTTGAAGCGGGCTGTCCATGCTCGGCGACCATCTAACTTAACTGAACTTGAATTGTTTGTCCAAAATACCTTTATCCAGGATCCAGGAACTGATTAAAAGCTACAGGAAGCGACTAGAGGCTGTTATCTTTGCAAAAGGAGGATCTACTAAATATTAATGTCACTTTTCTGTTGAGGTGCCCATACTTTTGCACCGGTCAAATTTTGGTTTAATGCATATTGCACATTTTCTGTTAGTACAATAAACCTCATTTCAATCCTGAAATATTACTGTGTCCATCAGTTATTAGATATATCAAACTGAAATGGCTGTTATAAACACCAAAATATTTAGAACTAAAAATGATTAAGATTAATAGGGGTGCCCAAACTTTTTCATAGGACTGTATATATATATATATATATATATATATATATATATATATATATATATATATATTATTTTTTTTTTTTTTTTTTTTTTATATATATATATATATTTTTTTTTTTTTTGATTGACTTGAGTACAAGCCAAAGAGGGCTTTTTCAACTCAAAATCTATGCTGAAAAACTCGGCTTATACTCGAGTCTATATGAGTATATATAATACATATAATAAACTTAGAAGGCCATATGATATTTTTTTTTTTTGCTTAGCAGTTTAAAACAGGTCCATCTGTCACGCTAACATAATTTTTTATCAAAGTTACTGTCAAAAATTCTAAAATTTTGTATAGTATATGGATATGATTTTTTTTTTATTTTTGGGAGGACTTTTTTAAATATATATATTATAAAATAAATATAATAAATTTAGAAGAACATAGGATATTTTTTTGTCACACTAATATTGTTTATCTAAGTTACTGTCAAAAATTCTATAAATCTTTATTATATATGGACATCATATATTTTTTTTTAATTTTTGGAGGAATTTTTATTTAAAAAATATATATAATAAATAATAAATATAATAAATTTAGAAAGCCATATGATTTTTTTTTGTGTGTGTTGCCTATGCATATGTTTTTTTATTTTTATATTTTTTTTTATTTTTGGACGTCTACTAAAAAATACCGTAGGAGAACAGCTGATCCATTATACTGGACTGGTAATGTGTGTGGTTAAGGGCTTGTGATATTTATTGTACAATATATATTTTATATAATAAATATAGAAGTAACATATCATATTTTTTTTGTTTAACCAGTGTATGCATGTGATTTTTTTTTTTTTTTTACTTCTACTAAAAAATCAGAGAACAGGTGATACATTTTACTGGAATGATAATGTGTCAGGTTAAGGGCTTGTGATATTTATTATATAATATATATTTTATATAATAAATATAGAAGTAACATATCATATTTTTTTTTTGTTTAACCAATGTATGCATGCAATAATTTTTTTTTTTTTTTTTTTTTACTTCTACTAAAAAATCGGAGGAAAGGTGATACAGTTTAATGGTAATGTGTGTGGAAAAGGGCTTGTGATGTTTAATATATATATATATATATATATATATATATATATATATATATATATATATATATATATATATTTTATATAATAAATTTAGAAGTCCATTTGATATTTTTTCTGTTTAACTTATGCATGTGTTTGTTTGTTTTTTTACGTCTACTAAAAAATCGGAGAACAGCTGATACATTTTACTGGAACGGTAATGTGTGTGGAAAAGGGCTTGTGAAAAAAAGAGATAGAGGATTATGGGATTATGATATGGCTCTACTTCTGCACGAGGGCAGGGTCGGTTGTCAGTAATGTTTTCTGCCGGTCCGAATATATTTACACAGCTTTCCAAGCAGGAAAAAAAAAAAAGTTTGGTCAGAGTGAGAGTCGATGGATAAGTTGTAGCCATTTGTAAATAATATATTATAGTTTGGTTGAAAGACGCCTAATAGGGTTCATGGCATCGAGAAATATCTATGCACGGGTAATAATACTAACTTAATTTACTGTTTGATTTTTTTTTCTTCCAATTTGAGTCAGCTTTCATGCTCTAAATGCTAAATTTTCATTTTCTGCAAACAAACCAAACTGTTGGTGTATTTCTTTCCTGTCCATATATTAGCTTGCAAAATTAATTTACTGCTTATAGAACTGATTTGATTTTTCTCCATACAACTGGGAATAATTATATGGATTTAAAGATGTCATTTCCTGTCTTGCAAGGCCCCGTCTGTTCTGAAATTGGTGCCTTTAAATACTTTACTAAATAGATACATGCATTTTTTTTTCTCTGCATCGGCCACAATAACCACATGAAACATTGATGTTTGTGAGAGGCCATAAAAAATAATTGAAGGGAAAAGAAAATTTGATTGGAATTACAATCTGTGAATATTAAAGGAACGACATAAGACATTAAGGCTGTTTACTGTAACATATAGAAGTTTTTCCTGCATGATATTGATGTGTGGCAGACAGATGGCATATAAAGGGGATGTGTTGTTTAACTTATGTTTTTTTTTATTAAACATTTTTTTTTTTTTTATTGATATTTTTAATCTTTATGTTATCTAGATTTAACGTTCCATAATTTATATTGAACAAAAAAAAAAAATCCTAGAAATTTTTCAATTCTAATTCTGGCCACTAAGGCTAAAATAATAATAAAAATAATAAATACTAATAATAAAATAATAATAATAATAATAATAATAATAATAATAATAATAATAATCGGTGTTTCCTGGAGGTGAACCATGAGCCATGGCATGGACCAGACCTTATTGATTTTTACACAATAGTTTTTTTAGGCATGTTAGGGCTCGTTCACATGGAGATTTTTGGCTGCAGCTCCTATTATCTTCAATGGGAGCCGCTCGCTTCTTTTTTCCGCTAGCTAGTAGTGGGGAAAAAAAGTGAGATGACCCTTCTTGTTGTGGACTCTGCGGCTGAATCAGCCTCGGCGTCCGCAGCGCGAGGCTCCATCTTGATTAGGCCCATTCCTTTGGGCCTAATCCAGAGCAGAATGCCGAAAGGGGATGTCGGTGCATCGTGTAAGTGGCCATTTTATTTTGGCCGGCGAGTATGCACAGTCGGCTTTGCCCTAGGCCCGAAGCCTAGAAGTTTTAAGCCAACCCCCGGAAGAAGACGCGCCCCCATTGCTGCGAGAGAACTCATTTGCATATCATCTAAAAATGGGATTTTAACTAAATGGCAACCCGGAGAAGACATCTAAAGGTAGGAGAAGAATAGCCATTCTTAAGGCTATTCCTACGTGATAGGCAGAAAAAATTGAGTTTAAATGGTAGGATCCTTTTAAACTTACTGGAGTGCACTATAATGTAGTCTATTCCATACAAGTAGATACGACCTGTTCAGATATCAGAAAGTAAAGAGGAATTTTAAGCATACATCTGCCATGGGTTCCTCTTTACTTTCTGCCCCCTGGCTCACGGTGGTGGATGCAGGTATCAGTCATATGTTATGGTTTTCCACCCCTGATTAGGCCTAAATGAATGGACCTAATTAGTGGGAAGTTTCAATCGATGGCCTCCAAATCCACTGTAGAATCCACGGCAAGATTGAGCAGGATACTTATTTCTCAGTATATATTACTGAGAAAGACTAGGCTCCATAGCAATAACAATGTCTTGCAGTGACCCCTCCACACAGTATAATGTCCCATAGTGGCCCCTGCATATTGTAAAATGTCCCATTGTGGCCCCTCCACACAGTATAATGTTCCATAGTGGCCCTTCCACACAGTAAAATGTCCCATAGTGACCCCTCCACACAGTATAATGTCCCATAGTGGCCCCTCCACACAGTATAATGTCCCATAGTGGCCCCTCCACACAGTATAATGTCCCATAGTGGCTCCTCAACACAGTATAATGTCCCATAGTGGCCCTTCCACACAGTAACATGTCCCATAGTGACCCCTCCACACAGTATAATGTCCCATAGTGGCCCCTCCACACAGTATAATGTCCCATAGTGGCCCCTCCACACAGTATAATGTCCCATAGTGACCCCTCCACACAGTATAATGCCCCATAGTGGCCCTTCCACACAGTAAAATGTCCCATAGTGGCCCCTCCACACAGTATAATGTCCCATAGTGACCCCTCCACACAGTATGTCTTAAAGCAGCCTTTTCATTTTGGAGGTTCACCGCCCACAAACTATTATTATACAGGGGGTCTCAGACCCCAGAGTATAATGATTGGAGGCCCAGAGAAGGTGAAAAAAACAAAAAAACAGTGTTACTCACCTCTTCTTGGCTCCAGCGCAACTCCCTGCTGTCTCTGCCCCTCTTCAGTGATGTCATAGTTGTGGGTTATGCCGCTATCACTATTTTATTCGCCCCTTCCCCCAAGGGACTTGATTGCAGTCCCCATAGAGTGCAATAAAACAGTCTATGGGTGATTCATTAAATTAGTATTCAGGCTGGCCAGCCGCAATAATAATATCCCTTCGGCATGGGTCTGGTTATAATAATTAGGGATGAGAGTGCGGCACATCAATCCATAATGCTAAGACCACTCTGATCGCGGACATTAGCTTCAGGACTTTGCTGCAGAGCGGCCGCCATCTTTAAAGAGCCTGCATCCGCTGTAATAGTATATTGGCTGTCAGAAAGGGGTTAAACCAATGGGACATCTGTCTCCGGGATAAGTATCTTGAATACGGGACAACTCCCAAAGCCAAACATCTCCTTTATCTTACTCCACCACTTCTTCCAAAACAAACGACTTATTGATAAAATGCTTAAAAATCTTGTGAATATTCTGCGGTCTAATTCCAGGTTAGCAGAGAGCTGGAATATTTGTGCACTACTGATCTAACGTTGTGCTATGGAAAGGTCACTGTCATTTATAATAAAAACAAGGAAGATTAAAGGTCAGGCTTCAATAAAATGATATCATGTTGCAGCCTTTACCAAAAGTCAGAGTATCATTTAATATACATGAATTACGAGTCAACAAATTAACCTCAGCAACCAAGGTTATGAGATGTTTCTAATAGAGGAGAGCCATTGTCACACTTGTTTTTAGATTTAGGTAGCGGTGATTAACAATTCTGGAGCACATCTTCCGCTCCAGGTAACACATAGACCAATGTGTATACTCGTAGTTCTGCAGAACCTACGTGAGACCACCTATAACAGGGGTAGGCAACCTTCGGCACTCCAGCTGTTGTCAAACTACAACCTCCAGCATGCATACTTGCTCTGCTGGTCTTGGAACTCCCATGGAAGTGAATGGAGCATATTGGGAGTTGTAGTTTCACAGCAGCCGGAGTGCCGAAGGTTCATGACCCCTGACCTATAACTAGAGATGAGTGAACACTAAAATGTCCGAGGTTCGAAATCCGATTCGAACAGCTGCACACTGTTTGACTGTTCGAACGGATTTCGAACCCCATTATAGTCTATGGGGGGAAATGCTCGTTTCAGGGGTATGCAAAATTCGATAAAATTATACTTACCAAGTCCACGAGTGACGGTCGGGCTGGATTCTCTTTGAAGTCTTCTCCCAGCGCAGCGCCCCCGCGGCGTCTTCCGGCTGGAATTCACTCTGCCTAGGCATCGGGGCCTAGGCAGAGCCGACTGCGCATGCGCGGTCGGCTCTGTCCGGCCTAACGCCTGAGCAGAGCCAACTGCGCATGCGAAGGCGTGCCCGCGCATGCGCAGTCGGCTCTGCCTAGGCCGGATGCCTAGGCAGAGTGAATTCCAGCCGGAAGACGCCACGGGGACGCTGCACGGAGAAGACTTCTAAAGGTAAGAGAAGAACCAGCGTTGATTGGCAATGTATAGCATTCTGCCAATCAACGCTGGATCTGCATCGAACCTTAAACTTCGAACAGCTAGTAGTGTTCGATCAAGTCCGAGTATTTCGAATACCGTGGTATTCGATCGAACACCTACTCGATCAAACACTACTCGCTCATCTCTACCTATAACATACCATAAAAGGGAAAACCACCTAAAACCTTGTATCTTCTGAAATGGTGACTCAGCTATAACCTTTTACTGACCAGCCCATTGACACCTTAAAGGGGTTGTCCCATTAAAGACACATATCCCTTATCCACAGGACAGAGGACAAATGCCACATCGGGGGGCTACAGCCACCGTGTCTCCCAGCAATAAGGAGAACATGGGACTTTAAGTCCCCCATGCCTTCTCCAACCTGCAGCCCCACAAGCCCTATAACAGTGAATGGAGCACCGGTCATGCAAGTGTTCAGGGTGGATGCTGGGGAACTTTAAAGGGGTGTCCGGGATAAACAGAAATCCCTACACTAATCTAAACACCCTCTTACTTTCTAAGTAACATAATTAATCAAAAATGTATAGTTACCCATATCCCTGGGGTGCTCATGTGACAGCTCCTAGGACATTTCCTGGTTATCCGGTTACGATCTGTTTCCCTGTTTTTGGAAACGTAACATAACTACTACCTCTCCCCCCATGTACTCCATCATACTTACCTTTCAGGCTTCCCAATCTTCATGTAGCTTTTAGAAAGACTATTATAGGCATACCTTTTGTTTTCTGATCGTTACAACCATTTTCACAAAAAACCCTCTGAGCATACCCGCGTTATCAGCAGGCGCTTATGTAAGAAGAAATCCAAGATGGCGCACAGAATATGCGCGGTATGTTTGGCCTGAGATTTTGTTTTTGGTGATGGGACAAGGAAGCACAGAAAAGGAGAGGAGGGAGTGAACAGCAAATAAGAAGGAGACAGTGATGAAGTTCCAGGCTGATGACGCGGGTGTGCTCGGAGCACAAGTTTGATATGCATAAGAAGAAACTGGGTTTTCATGAAAACAGTGGCAATGATCAGGAAATACAGTAGCCTGTCTAAAGGTCACATGAAGAGAGACTTGTATATATGAAAATGTAAATTCCCAATGATAGACTCCCTTTAAAGGGATTGTACAGGATTAGAAAAAACATGGCTGCTTCCTTCCAGAAACTACCACCTGTGGATATGGGTTGTATTTGGTATTGCAATTAATTGAAGCTCCACTGAATTGAAACATTCCAACACCTATAACCCCTGAACCTCGATTTTCAAGGCACAATATTACTCCTCTGGATTGATTTTGCCCCCTCCCCACTCTATTGTTTGCCCCCTCTCCAGGCACTTGGTGCATTAAAACCAAGAATTGAGGAATTGAACTAGATACAGCAATATTTTTCATTCCACGTATAAAAAGCAATAACATTCTAAATAATAAGTAATTAATTTCTTCAAATGTAGAGTGAGCATTCATGCATTGTAACACATAATTGTAACTTTTCTAATCCTGCGGCCATTACTTTGTTATTGCTTTTTGTTTGCATTTGATCCAAGTAGGCATCTAGGGGATATTTACTCTATTTCCTTTTATTTAGTCACAGAGATAAAAGTTTCACTTCAAGGAAGAAAATAAATGACCGCCACCCCCGCTCCCATCCACCCCATAGCGCATGTTATTATTTGTCAAACAAAAATTTGTGTTAATGGGCCGGTCCTCAAAGGCCTTTTACATCTTTAAGAGTCGCGGTCTTGTCACTATACAAATACCCCATCGTCATACCGTTCTAGTTGTTGTACAAGTGGAAAATGTCACGTAATGATGGAATTTAACAAATATTACTCACGAGAACACCTGCCCAATGGTGACTCGGTTTCTAAATGTATTGTTCTGTATTGAAAGGTAAACATCATTGAAGTGGATGAATCAATATCTGTCAAAAAGAGACAAATGACTGTCTGGGCATAACCTACAGCATTGTCACAGCCTGAAAGGGTACAAAATCCCCTTAATATGTATAGAATGAGCTCAAAACGTAACCAACGAAACTATTCTTGAATTACTGCATATGAATGACATTAAAAGTCATGGGTGGAAACTTCTTTATAAATTACTCTCCATTCACATCTACATCGGTGTTTCCATCCTTCTTGTCCATTGCAGAACCAGAAAAACTGAAAAATTATCAAATGATGGACAAGAACAGGTCCTGATTAGCGTTGATCTTGACTTTTCAGGATCGATTTTAGCCAGAGGATTTTTTTTTAATCCTCTGGCTACTTAGTCCCCCCTGGTGTCCACTTACCTCCAGAGATGGCTGGTCCGGTGCCCGGTGCCTTCCTTCTTCTTTGCCTCGCTGCTGCTGCACGCTGATCTTCTCCCTTCGCTGCCCCCTCCCTGCCGGGTTAGGAGAGCGTGGGCGGGTTAGGAGAGCGTGGGCGGGTACTGGGAGGGGAGACGTCACGTTTCCCCACCCTGTACCTGCCCACACTCTCCTAAGCCACAAACCCCGCCTACCTAGTGCTTTAAACACTAACCTGGGAGGCGGGGCAGCGAGGCAAGAAAAAGGAGGGCACCATAATAAACCCTGCTGACCATAACAGTATGGTATAATGGTGTGCTTGTGTGCAGTATAGCGTTACAACATGTGATGGTATGGGGGGCACTATATAAGTTGAGGGTATGGCACTGAATCTTTGCCTGAGAAACAAATGCCTAGCTACAACTTGGTCAGCACTTTACCCTAATGTTTCTAAACCTCAGAATTCAGCCCTAGTACGTAGACTCTCCCAGCACCCTGAACCTCTGCACCCAAACAGTTAAAGAGTCCGACCTTTAAACGGTCAACGCGACCACTAAGACACCGCAGTCAGCCCACGCTGAAGAAGTCTCCCTCTCCTCGTAGTATAGGCTACTCTTCCACTGTCAAACCCCTTATCTTAAAAGTATAAAAAAATATCATTGCATTTTTATAATCCATCTCCCATTTTTGTATTTCTTTAGGCTTATCAAATGTATTTCAACCACTTGCTGCTGAGACAGCCATATGTGCAGGTCAGAGAATGGAAATGTATAAACTGTCAAAAGTATATTGTCTGTGTGACAACTGCATATATAGTATTGGAGCTGCTTTATTTACATCACTCCAGGGGTATCAGCTTCACCCACATCAGAAGACACCATCACTATAACACCTCCGACCGTCTAGATGTGACAATGATGGTGGTTTGTGACATGCTGTCACCTCAGCAATCTATAAAGCCAGGCGCCAATACAACCCCTAGACTGAACTGTATACACTTGTATGTAAAGCCAGATGTTTAAAGAAGTAATTCCCATATATATATATATATATATATATATATATATATATATATATATATATATATATATATATATATAGCGGCAGCACCTACAATGTGTATTTGAAGTGATAATAATAGTTTAGACTCTGGTTCTGCACAATTTGTATAGAAAATCTCAGAGGTGAAATGCAGCCTATGGCTTTCTTGCTTTAATATCAGATATTGAATATTGAAGCAGGTCCCTGCTTGTCATGAAAATACTTGGCACAATGACAGTTTTCTGAGCTATGGAGAAAATAACACTTACTGCGTGGGGTCTCAGGTGGGATTCCATTGAATGCACGGAAATAATGTCCCATATGTTCTATGAGATCCATTCCATGGAATGTTAGAAGACATTTCACACTTTCTCTTTCGAGTGCTACACTCGGTGACATTTAGGGAGCCTTAAAGGGGTTATTCTCTTCCAGAAAACTGATGGCCAGTCCATAAGATAGGCTTCAATTTTAGATTGGAAGGGGACCAACTGAGAGGACACCCAGATGTCAACTGTTTTCAGGTGGACATGGCTTCTGCTGTTGGTTACATGCCAAAAGCTACAGTACTCGCTCACCAGTTGTACACTTGCGGACAGTTTTTGGAGTCTTCTGTGGATGTAGGCTTGCTCAAATCCTTCTGTCTCTTCAAGTAATAGCTAGGGTTGAGCTGATCTTGAGATTTCAGGATCGATTTTAAAATCAGATTTCCGATCATTTTCCAGCCAATTGCGATCATGAAATTTGCTCGATCGCCGATCGAGATCCGATCTTTCCTAATCCCGATCGCTGAACCCTAATTGTACATTATAAACACAATAGGGTTGAGCCAATCTTGAGATTTCAAAATCCGATTTTCGATCACTTTCCAGCCGATCTCGATCGTGATCATAAAATTTGCTCGATCGCCGATTGGGATCCGATCTATCCTGATCCTGATCGCTCAACCCTAATTGTACATTATATATACACTAGAGTTGTGCCGATCTTGATATGTCAAAATCTGATTTCCGATCATCTTCCAGCCGATCCTGATCGCAATGTCAATCGTGAAATTTGCTCGATCGCCGATCGGGATCCGATCTTTCCCGATCCCGATCGCTCAACCCTAGTAATCGCATCAATATAAGGTGTGACCTTTATCTTCCAACCATTCTTGGTACACTTGCAGATAATTTTTGGAGTCATCTATGGATGTAGACTTGCTCCAATCCTTCTCTCACTTCATGTCATCCTGGAAAGACTGGATAATATTGAGATCAGGGAACCGCGGGGGCTGGATCATCAGGTAAGGACTCCTCCTCCAAAGGGCAAAGGTCACACCAAAAAATGATGGAATTTAGAATTCTCTTTTAGAGGTGAGTGAACACTAAAATGTCCGAGGTTCGAAATCCGATTCAAACAGCCGCACACTGATCGACTGTTCGAACGCATTTCGAACCCCATTATAGTCTATGGGGGGAAATGCTCGTTTCAGGGGTACGCAAAATTCGATAAAAATCATACTTACCAAGTCCATGAGTGACGGTCGGGCTGGATTCTGCTTGAAGTCTTCTCCCGGCGCAGAGTCCCCACGTCTTCTTGTGGGTGGAGTTCACTCTGCCTAGGCATCCGGCCTAGGCAGAACCGACTGCGCATGGGCGGGCATGCACGCGCATGCATGCGCAGTCGACTCTTCCCAGGCCGGATGCCAAGGCAGAGTGAATTCCACCCGCAAGAAGACGCGGGGACGCAGCACGGAGAAGACTTCGGAAAGGTAAGAGAAGAACCAGCGTTGATTGGCAATGTATAGCATTCTGCCCATCAACACTGGTTCTGCATCGAACCTTAAACTTCGAACAGCTAATAGTGTTCGATCGAGTACGAGTATTTTGAATACCATAGTATTCGATCGAACACCTACTCGATCTAACACTACTCACTCATCTCTATTCTTTCCTTCATTCACTTTATTTTGTTAATTGAAAAAAATAAACTATTAACAACTCTATTTCTGAAAGTATTCTTACTTACATATTTCAACATTCGCCTGAACCTTTTGCACAGTAGTGCGTGTGTGCTTGTGTGCGTGTGCGTGTGTGTGTGTGTGTATATATATATATATATATATATATATATATATATATACATGTATATATATATATATATACACACACACACACACACACACACACACACACACACGAATATGCCTGTATAAACACTGTGCATGTAAAACCCAGAACATATGGCTTCAGGCGAATGTCAAATCTGTGGCCGTTTCATGTAGAATATATTAAGACATATCTTTCCAGACCTGGAAGTACAGATATAACTTTATCACCCAAGTCCTGCTTGATTTCAGTATTCATGAATATCTGGAGGTTTTTTTTGTTCACTTAGATTTCCAGAAATGTTTTCTTGTATTCCACCGAGTCTTAAAATATGGAAAATACATTAGGTCGTCATTGTGAGACTGGAGAAACTTCTCTAACAATTTCAGTCCCAAAACTGTCAAAATGTGTACCAGATATTGTACGAAACTGCAACCATAGTAAATAGAGTTTACTCCTACAGCACAAACATTTTGAAATATAAAATTTTTAATTGTTTGAATAGTTGACACCTTGTGATCTGAAAATGGAAGGGCCCTTTATGGGTTTTTTTTTTATTTTTTTATGGTGTTACCTGAGACTAATCTTGTGTTGTGGTAGAGGAGTCTGTTTTTTGCATGGTGGTAGATGATGTCAGATGTAGATGAGACCAGATTTAACCCAATTTTCTAAAAGTTTCGGGTTCAACCTAAATCTGAAACTTTGTAGACTAGTCATCTGTGAACCGGAAGTGAATTATTATACTCTAGGGACTCTTCAGTCCTCAGGGTATAATAGTTGGAGGCCAGGAGAGATGTAATAAAAAAACAACAAACAGTTATACTCATCTTCCCTCAACTCCTCGGGGCTCCTCACAGAGTCTGGCTCTCTCTCTGGGTCCTCTTCTACCCTCTTCCATCCTCCTGGATGACATCATGCACCTGAGGTCACCACCGACACTCGCCATGTGACCACTGAGTCCCAATCACAGACCTCAAGGGTGAGCCTGAGGTCCATGATGTCACCCAGGAGGCTGGAAAAAACCAAAAGAATATTTAGAGCAGGGGTCCTCAAACTTTTTAAACAGTGGGCCGGAGGCAGAGCAGGTTGCACAGACATCAGGAGCAGTGCCCTCCAATAGGTAAAGTGAAGTGCGCTCCATGGCCTGGCCCGAGCTCCCCAGGAGCTTCATTATAAATGCACGCCTGCCGGCGTTGTCTGCGGGGCCAGACAGAAGTGCTTGGTGGGCCGCATGTGGCCCGCGGGCCGCAGTTTGAGGACCCCTGATTTAGAGAGAGCACCAGGCACAAGGAGGCTTAGAAGATGTGAGGGAAGGTGAATATAATTGATTATTAATTTTTTGTTCCTCCCTTGGACTTCCACCTATTATACTTTGGGGTCTGAGGAGACCTCAGAGTATAATAATAGCACTTCTTTTTCTAGCCGAACAAGATCAGCCTGAAATGGATCTTTGAGTCAAACCACCCAAACCAGAAAATTTAAATGAATGTCTAGAGGTTCGACAATCTCTAATAGTCATCCATCTCCTCTACATAGCACACACAAAATATAATATGAAACAAGAGCAGAAACAACCGATGGACAAGAATGGCACAACTGCTAGAAAGAAAAAAATAAAGAAAAAACTAACCCCCCCTCCCAAAACAGCATAACTTTATTTCCACTCTCAAATAAAGCCTTTTGCAACAGCACAGCACATACACTGTCCACCAGTAAGTATTTGGACACCCATGTAAATGAAGTTATCTGCGGTCGTGATGTACGTCACGCCTTCCGCCGTTAAATAGGAAACAGCATTGGCATTAGTCGCTTACAAGATGCCACGAAGGGCAGAGTTGTCTGATTTCGAGAAAGGGGTAATTGTGGGGTACCACAGAAATGGTCCATCCTTAAGGGATATAGCAAGCGAACTGAATTACCCAAAATCGACAGTAGCCTATGTGATTATGAAGTGGAAGGTGAACGGTGATTGTCGGAATGTGCCCCCAGTCGGCAGACCCCCGAAACTGGGAGATAGAGACCAACGAGTGCTGGCCAGAGAAACTGCACCGAACCAATGGCTCAAACACACCAGGAGTCTCACCAGGCATCTGGGAGTATTGTGTCGCTCAATTCCATCCATAAGGAAGCATCTGCTGGGGTCTACCATACACTATTGTGTATGAATAAATATTGTGTTTCTATTCTACCACAGGTGTCCAAATACTTATTGGTAGACATTATTGGTAGACTTATTGGTAGTGTACATTGACAAATACAGTTTGGCCCATGGACTTTTTATGACTTATGGAGTGCTCTTTGTAATTGGATACCTCTCTCTATAGTCTTTTTTTTAAATGTTCTATAGACCTTAAGTGCACATGAGGAATGACCGCCAGGGGATATAAAAGGGAAATAAACATCTAATTAACTCTAATTGATTTTTTAAATAATTAATCAATTATCACATTTCACAACACTTGTCTCTTCCCTTCCTATATATTCCAGAACTAGTTCGTAGACTATAATGAGGATCTTATGAAAAAAAAAAAAAAACATCCCAATCCGAGTAAGGAATAAAATTTGAGCAAAAATTATCTGAAAAAAAATGAGTTGCCAAAAAAAAGGGCCATTATTAGGGCACCCACATGGCACATCCATCAGATCACTGGTCCTATTGTGTGAATTTGAGCTATAAACTTCTGATTTTCTAAATGACAATCCTTCTGCCGCGACACGGTATATGACGTGCCTCATCCCATCTCGCTCGTGAACAAAAATAAACCAAAAACTTTTTGACTCGCAAAAATCTTCCAGCTATTAATTCTGAATGTGTCCTACTTTGACAAGTCATAATCTTTTTTTATTTTTATTATTTGTCGCAGGGATTATAACATTGACAGTTATTTTACTTATTTTCTTTTCACCGTGTTCCGTTTCTTAGGCGAGGAATTTAGAAAAGTAGGAGTTAATATTATAATCTAATAAATTATGTATCTGCAAAGTTTGACAATAAGTCAGAAATGTTCTCACAATGTTTTTTTTTGTTATGTAAAGTTCATTTCCCCAAAAAAATAAGGACTATATTTTACGTGTAATACCATGCCTAACCTCTTGGTGTGCTGTTACGGTGCCACCTAGTAGAATAGTGCTCGATAGTGACACAGAGTGGTGAAAATATGTATTGCAAGTTTTATTCTTTTTCATCTATCTATATATCTATGTATTTATCAATTCACATATTTTTTTTCTCTCTTCGTGTCTATCTTGTTAAATAGAGACCTTACAGTATGTAAGCACGAATGACATAAATTCATATTCCGCTGAAATCAAAGGCCATTTTTTTTTACATTTATAAAAGTGGTGATAGTGAAAATGCAAATGAAACTGCCTTTGATATAGTAAAGTCTTTTGATGTGAAACACACTAAATGTATATTTGTTTTTATCATTTTTTTTCATAGAGAATATAATGACATTCTTTGAAGCTTGTTGCTTCCAGTAACCATGAGTAAAAGCCGAGTATTTCAAACAATATTTCCAGGTGTAATCCAGCAGGGGCCACTGTCTATGGGATATGTTATCCCCCAGCATGGTTCGCGATAAGCTCTAAGTCAAAAACAGCTAAGAGGAAGATTTACGATTCCGAGGGCTCAATGTTACATTATTAGGAAGCACAAAAACTCAGCATCACAATACTGAGTTCGTATTTACATGTGTCTCTTGTACTCTTAATTTTGGATGAGACGTGGGATACAAAATAGCCGCAGATGTTATCTATTGTGTTTATGTAACCCTAGAAACATAAGCCGTCCTAAGGAAGATCAATTACATTTGAAACCTGAATTTGCAGAATTGCTGTTGTACAGGTGAAAGTAAGTGCACAAAATGTAAGGGTGGACTTTAGCCGGTATGTGAAGCGTGTTTTATTAAAGGGATTCTACCATTAAAAAACTTTTGTCTGTGGCTTTAGAAAGGCTATTTGTCTCATACCTTTAGATGGAATCTCCGCCGCGCCGTTCCTTAGTAATACTGTTTTTTACCAGTATGTAAATTAGTTCTCTGGCAGCGATGGGGGCGGGCCTCAGCGCTTAAAATGCGATGAGGGCGTCCCCACCGCTGCCCGAGAACAGGATCCTGTGCCGCCTCTGTCTTCTGCTGGATCCTCCCCTTCTTTCTTCAGCAGCGTCACCTCTGTTGGCTCTTACACTAGTAGAGCTGACTGCGCATGCGCGGCCATAGTTCTGAGGCCACAAATGCAAGCCTGTGCAGTCGGCTCTACTAGTGTAAGAGCCGACAGAGGTGACACTGCTGAAGAAAGAAGGGGAGGATCCAGCAGAAGACAGAGGCGGCGCAGGATCCTGTTCTCGGGCAGCGGTGGGGACGCCCTCATCGCATTTTCAGCCCTGGGGCCCGGCCCCATCGCTGCCAGAGAACTAATTTACATACCGGTAAAAAATGATACTACTAAGGAACGGCGCGGCGGAGATCCCATCTAAAGGTAGGAGACGAATAGCCTTTCTAAAGGCTATTCCGACGTGTTAGCCACAGAAAAAAGTTTTTTAATGGTAGAATCCCTTTAATGAACATATGAGCGGAAACGCACCATTATGGTGCTGCAGGTAGACCAAGATGTCGGTTTCCTATCTCTCGCTGCACCATGTGAAAGGAGAAACGAAGAAGAAAAAGAGAACTGATGGAAGGGCTGGTCGCCTGCCTCGATGCAAGCAGTGCACTGCTGGGAGATGGAATGACGCACCCGTTCACAGACTCCTGGCATAGGCCTCACCATAATGAACGCAGCCTGGAAGCAGTTCACGAGCTCTTCGCGGGTTGGCACAGGTGTTGCGTACACATCAGACTTGACATGTCCCCACAAGAAAAAAATCAAGTGGGGTAAAATCCAGCGAGCAAGGGGGCCACAGCACAGGTCTGCCAAATCCGATCCACCCATTCGGCCATCAGTTGTTGATGTGTTCACAGATGATCTATCCGTACTCCATCCTGCCGGAACCACATCCTTGCCCTCATGTTCAAAGGCACGTGTTCAAGCCACACCGGCAAATCATCCTGCAGAAATGCATGGTGTTGGTCTACCTACAGCGCCGCCATGGTGCATTTACGGTCAAATGTTCATTAATAAAAAATGCTTCATATACCGGGTATTGTCCAGCCTTTCATTTTGTGTACTTACTTTCCGTACACCCTGTATTTTGCCAACAATTTTTTTTTAATAACTGAAACTATTAAGTGATATCAATAAATTTGATGTACCCTAAAATTATAGTATTGAAAAAAAAATCTTGTCCTGCAAAATACAAGCCATCTTATGGGTACATTGATAGAAAAGTTGCAATTCAGTTATTAAAGGGGATTTCCAGGAACTAAGGATAGGCCATCAATTAAAGATTGACAGGGATTCGACACCTGGACCTTTGACTGATCTTTCGAGCATTGCAGCCTCTTCAGTACTTACCAAGAAAAGAGCCATATATTTTTTTGTTTACCCTATCAGTATGTCTTTGGCGCATGGGAGGAAACCCACATAAACACTGGGAAAACATACAAACTCCTTGCAGGTGTTGTCTTTGGTTGGATTCAAACCCATGTCCCTTGCACTGCAAGTCTGCAGTGCTAACCAATGAGCTATTGAGCTGCCCGCTGCACTTGGTATCACATCTCAGCCCATTTGCTTGAATGAAACCGAAGTACGATAATGCCATGAAAGTGATGGCACAGGGAATACCATAGTACCACTTCAAACTGGCGATCCATAGGGGTCCATAGAAAATTGCAAAAAAAGAACTAACGCGAGGCATTTTCCTAAATAATTTTTGGTAAAAAATTCTCATGATAAATCGACCCCATTGACTTTATATCCTTGTAAATTTTTAGATTTAATTCCATTTTTCCTAACGTGAACTCAAACATGCAACGAACATCCGTCATCGATTAAAACGTGAAGAGTGAAAATATAAATGAACAAGCCAAAAATGTAAATAGCGGAAATGTGCAGACAAAACGTCGATCCTTCACAAAAAGTTTCCCAAATAGCAGTGCGAACGCGGTCTGATTAATTTCTGATCAAATAAAATCTGTCATAATATTATAGTTCTGGGGCATTAATAGAACAAAGGCAATGTAGAACAATGCGGCTGTCAGCGCTCCAAGCGTGTTGGACGGGGAAAGGTTCTATTCTATTCTCTTTGATGACCCTGTTCTTGTTGAGCTTTTCCTATATTTGCTAGCTGATGGAAAACAATTTGGATAGTGTCCCATATTGCTCGAAACTATGTAATACTAGGATAAAAGTGGATAAATGCCAGCGCTGATAGATATATTGTCAGTTCCTTTGGAGAGGCACGGATACCCAGATATAATAGTATTTAGAAATGACCCCATTTGTCAGCAGGAGGAAGTGATTGTGAGATAGAGATGTTTTTTATTGGATGTCATTGAATGACTACATTATGGGCTTTTTTTTCTTTTAGCATTCTCACGCTCAAATACTTCTCGGCCAATTTCTTTACTCTATATTGAGGAAGAAATAAAATGAGAATGTAAAAAATAAAAAAAATATTTTTAAAAAATTTAGAAATTTATGATCTCACGTTCAAATATTTCTCGGGCAATTTCTTTACTATAGATTAAGGAAGAAATAAAATGAGAATGTAAAAAATAAAAACTATTTTTAAAAAATTTAGAAATTTATGATCTCATGTTCAAATATTTCTCGGGCAATTACTTTATTATATATTTTAGAAAAAAAAAAGGGAATGTAAAAAATAAAAAAAGAATTCAATAAATGTAGAAACTTTTTTCTCACACTCAAATATTATTCATCCAATTTCTTTACTAAATATTTTAGAAGAAAAAAAAATGGGAATGTGAAAATTAAAAAAAAAAACATTTTCAATAAACTTAGAAATTTATGTTCTCACACTCAAATATTTCTTGGCCAATTTCTTGAATATATATATTTAGAAGCAATAAAATAGGAATGTAAAAAAAAAAAAAAAAAACATTTTCAATAAATTTTGAAATTTACGTTCGAATTTAACAAATTCCTCTATATTTTAGGATACTATTGAAATTCCTTTTGTCTTTTTATATTCTAAATAAGTCCCAAATTTTGTGCTTTTTCTTCAATTTCCAGATTTCTCTTCCTAAGCATTTTTTTTTCTGTTACAGAGATCTAAAAACCTCTTCGATTTCTCACAGCTTGCTACAAAGTCCCCACCAGTGGCTTTCAGTGGGCCTGTTGACATTACGGCTTGGCAACATATTTATGCCTAGAGTTTTCCTTTGAAGAAGATTTGTTGTCAGGTTTTCTTCTGCCCTGAGTAAGGGGAAGCATAAAATAGTGTCAAAGAACTTCATTCCAGGGATTAGACACTTTTTATTTTTTTTTCTTGCAGTAGATTTTATAAAATCTGTTACCAGTTGCTGCAGGGGTGATGGAGTCCTCTCAATGATATATGTGAGCTTTAGAGTCCTATTTATATTCAGAAATGACAGGCTTCTCCTACCTTCTGCCAATTGACAGCATTCTCCCTATGCACAGGAAGCTGTCAATTAGGAGTAAAAGGGTGGAGGAGAACATTGTCCATGAATGCAAAGACTAGTGCACTTGACACCCACTACAGCTTATAAATGGCGATTTTATGAAAACAACTGTGGTAAGAAAGACCCATGGCTGGAATCAGTGACTCCACCCAGTTACCCTGAGCCCAAAGCAACAGTAAGCTTGATTTTGATGGATCAATGTGTACCTATAGATCTCGATAGGCACTTGGTAAAGATCGATGGACTATAGAGTCAAATCATGCAGTTTCCAAGGGGCCCTTATAGATAGTAGGCCCAGTCCTCTTGGTCCCATAAAAAATCTCTTCTCCTCAAAAAAGGAACTCTACGAACTGGGTCTTCTCAAGGAGAACTAATATTTTCCGAGAATTGGTACACATGACATAAAGCCAAGCAGAAATCTACTCGGGACTGATGACGAGGAGCGAGTTATGTCTTAATGCCCTTTGAAGGGTTTGGCCTTGTCCTATAGGTGGTACTAGAGATCATTTTCGTTTTTCCGGATTACTGATTTTTTGCACAATTTTCCTGAGAAAACATACCGTAGGTCTAAAGATTCCCTACCAGCTGAATCTCGGCAAGCTTCTGTAGCTTTAGAGAGCTATTGGGCGCCACTAGTGATAATTTTCTTTCTTCTGGATTAGAGATATTTTGCATAATTTTTCTGAGGAGACTTCTAGTAGGTCTAAAGATTCCCTACGAGCTGGATGTCTGCAAGAAGAATTTATACCTTTAGAAAAACCCTTGTAGGCCAAGCAAGCATCATGAATGTTGCGAAATGAGAAACAAAATTCAGACCCTACTGTCATGGGTGACAAAACCCTTGGCCAGTTTAATCTTTACAAAGACTCTTTCCTCTTTGAACATCAATGGCCTTGGGTAACAAATCAACATTAGCACTGCAGTTCCTCATCTGTCCACTAGAAAGACTAGAACCAGGCAACGTAATTTACAGTCACCCTGAGGGAAATATTTACAACCATTTTATGCTTTATGTCCATTTTAAACCTAGCTCTCCCATGGAGCATGGTCAAATTTCATCCTGTGAATCATGGTATTAGTCAGGGTCGGTGAGGACTTGTTTAGAACAGACCTGTCATTTCCAGTCAACGCAACCTCTCCTGGTCTAAACACAGAAGGCTCCACATAAACATTCTGTAACAGTGTCCTTTCTTCTGTTTAACATATTAAAAAGTTTGTACAAGTTGATAAATGGTGGGTGTCATGGCTTCCCCTGATTAATCATAATTCATACACGTTATTTGTCCATGTATATTTCCAATGAAATGTTAGTTTAATCTATCGCGGGTCTGGATTTACAAACCGAAGTCCGTGCTGTTTATTCTAGGCATTGTGGTCCTTCGCCAACAGAAAACATTTACAAAATCTTTTCCCTCCTTCATTACAGACTCTTCACAGATCTTGAGAATGCCGAAAACCTCTTGTGAATATGTACTTTGGTATTGCAAACAAAACAATGAGCCTTTGACCCAGCTGGGGCTCTAGAGACCCCCTCCAATTAGATGGAATGAATAGAGAAGTCTACATGTCATTATCTTATATTAATAACTAAAGGGCTTTCCCAGGCTGTCTATGTGTGATATTATATTACCGAGGAGTCGTACACGTATGCTATTAGGAATTTCACACATCATCGTCGTCTTAATATGGCTAATAAATAGAATGAGATGGAGTTTTTCTTGTGATGAGAAGCATTTGTCCCTCCAATATATAGTACACACATGTGTCCTTCCTTACCTTTCCTTTTGTCTCAAGAATATCCCAAGAGGAATGACTCCAGATGACCAGCTTTGACTTGGTCTTGCCCAACGTATCACAAAACATCTCGAGACAAGGAAACGGTATAGAAGGACATCTCTGTATAGATAGTCTAAGGTTAAGGTTACATGGTGCCAAATTGATAGTGACTCCCAACATGCATCCAAAGATCTCCGGGTCTCCCATGACTCCTTCACTAATGTTCATAAACAAAGTCCACAATGGTGACTTCAAGTCAAACATTTTACAAGTAGAAGTTGTAGTCTAGGCATACTGGGGGTCTCAATGCAACTCCATTCTGCATTGATGAAGGAGTCACAGGCAAGCCACCAATCTTTGGTTGCTTGATAAGAATAACGTCATTGCCATGTGGCCATAGCCTACTAGTTTGGGACTTTTGAAGGTGAAGACCATCAAAGTAATTTGGAATCTCCCAAATTTAGAAAACAGAAAAAATTCTGTTGGTGAATTTTTTGCCAAATCGCTAATGCCATAGGTCATTAACTTATCACATTTATTCATGTAGCTTCCTATTTAAGAGCCCATTTATTAGATATGGACATAGTAGAAGTATCCCATGTATTTAAACAGTATTCCTATCTTATGTATTTATGGCAAGTGTTCATACCGACTCTAAATCTCTCGCCCAGTGTTGGGCTGAGATTCCTTGGGTCCATCAATTGAAATGATTTTGGGGGCCCACCAATCAACAAACCCTAGGATGTCTTTGATTGGACCATTAATGTCTTACAGCCTGGACCCTCCAGATCCTTTAGTACTCTGGTGGACCATTCCGACACTGCTTCGATCCGGAGAATGGTCGTCTTAGTTGATTTTGTACATCCTCTTTGTCCATTGAATCCGATGAAGAGGTGGTTGTCCTTATATGTGGCCTCTCTATTGGAGAAAATTGGAGCTGGACAGAGCTGAGCACTACAATCAACAAGTGGTGGTCATGGGCTGTCACACACGTTAACCCTTTGGACATGGTAAAAATGTGAAAAATGGGGATACCCCTATCTGCAACAGGGTAGTGCCAGGCTGAATGTTGTATGGTTGGGTTCACGCTTCTCTGATATCTATAGTTTTATAAGAGCAGAAAACTGAAAATACCGAATAGCTGGATCCATCGCACCGCGGACCCACGTGGTGCCCAACGGACACCATTTATTGATAATGAGATCTGTCGTATCACATCATGGAACTTGGTGGCGCACTCCTGTCTAACACTATACATTATTATCAGACCCAGCAGAATTTTCTTATCTCACTGGACTCGCAACACAGTGTCAGCCGACCTCAATGTCATAGTATAGTAAACAAAACCTGGAAACAGGCGAAAGTGAGTCCTTTCATGTACAGTATTGTGTTTAGCCAATGAGTCTGTGATATAATCCAAGCAGCGGAGCAGAAATAATAATTAAAGTAATGCATCAGTCTGCTTCATTGATTTATGAATGTGTTTAATGACTCTTGTGCAGAAAAGCAGAGGCCATTATGCACTGACTGATTTTGGGAGACAGTCTGTAGTATCACCGCAGAACAAAGGCAGAAAAATGTTTTCTCAGCAATGGAAATAGTCATTTTTTATGATGAGGCGGGAAATCGCTGTGTTCTCAGGTTATAGAAAGACAAATTTACTGCTCTTTGCTCTCTCAAGGCTGATGATATTATTACATCTCAGCTTTGTAATATTCCAGTTAATGAGACAGCAAAACTTGTCTATCAAATGGCTCCGATTCCCGAGGAAGAGAAAAACTTTCAATCACAACTGGGAGAAAAAAAATTGAACGTGACATCTACGTGTCTATCTATCTATCTATCTATCTATCTATCTATCTATCTATCTATCTCATATCTATCTATCTATCTATCTATCTATCTATCTATCTATCTCATATCTATCTATCTATCTATCTATCTATCTATCTATCTATCTATCTCATATCTATCTATCTATCTATCTATCTATCTATCTATCTCATATCTATCTATCTATCTATCTATCTATCTATCTATCTATCTATCTATCTATCTATCTAGATCTTCTACCTATGTATCTATCTCTCTCACATGTACCTAGATCTCTCCCTCATATCTAGCTCATATCTATCTAGATCAATCTATGTACAACATCTACAGCACTATCTATCTATCTATCTATCTATCTATCTATCTATCTATCTATCTATCTATCTATCTATCTATCTATCTGGCTAGCTATCATATCATTTTATCTATCCTAGAATTGCTTATCTTCAACATGGGAGATAATGGAGATTGAGAAAACGGAAACATTTTTCAGCGTTGCTTTTCTGATTTCATCCATAATCACAGCAACATAGTAAGAAATGAATTACCAGAGTTCTGCTCATCTCTTCCTGCCATATTTTAAGACTCGTTGTTTTTGATTATGGGTTATCAAGGAGAAATACTGACATGATAGAAACCTATCTGGGTACCCCTGGAGTTTTTAACCAGTTTATGACGTCCCTGTCTTCCCAATTGTTGTGTATACAGGTATGGGAAACCTTCATAATATGACTCTCATCTGACTTAGCAGGCACATGACCTCTGAGATGGGGTGGGGGGGGGGGGGTAGAAACTTTGGGCCATAGCATGGCTGAAAAAATCCAAAAATGTGGCCAAAAATCCAAAAATAATCTGGTACTGAAGTGATTAAAGAATGTAAAACCAATTCGTAAACTGTCCATACTATAGTAAATCAGATCTGTCACTACAGTTACTTATATAGACTATTGGTATAGGTTACAGATAGTGATCCAGGACCACAACAGCGCCCCGTGTGTCTATGTCTGGTATTGCAGCCTTACATCCATCAAATCAATGCAGTTGAGCCATAAAAGCTGCTCAGTAAACATCACTTACAATTTAGTCTACAAAGCCCTTATAACATTTCCCTTGCTCTTAGATTTGGCAAGTCACTCCTATACAAGGCTCCAGCTATCGGACAGGACCCAGCTGATGAATACAAGTGTTATGATGTCTATTGTATTCCATACTGTTGCAGACATGGAAATTTGACATATCCCTTGCTGATGCTCTCCCCACATGTGTTTTAGCTATTGTATTTGCAGATTAGCGTATGTCAAACATTTTTATGTTATGAGTATACACTCGCTGTAAAATACAATCTGAGCTGAAGTATAACATAATCTTAAGAGCAGGATATATTTTCCGCAAATCTATGCCAGGGATAAACAGAAGCCAGACCCGAGACTGGAAGAGTATTGCTCATAGGCAGGAAATTAAGATAGGGTTACTTCCAGTAAATCGGAGCTGATACTAGAAGAGAATCGCTCCGTCTGCCTCTGTGCAGATCAATATTCACGAAGATGCAACTTATTCATTCACTAGGATCTATAGATACAAATATATAGGGTATCTTTCCTTTAACATCCAAGGATCATCTAAAAATTGACCGGCTGTGGACATGACTTTAGGAACTCCCTTGGAAAATCTGAAACTGGCCATATGTAGGATATGGTGAGCCACAAGGGCAAAACCTGAAGGGGTACAGGAGTTATGGACGCACCTGGACCTAGGAACCTTAGGGAGGGTTCATACGGTGTAACGTGCTGCGTGATGTGGCACGTCTACGCCGCGGGACCCTTTGCGGGCAGTACACGCTCCCATTGATTTCAATGGGAGCGGGGATCGTATGCGCCGCGCTAGTTTGCGGCCGTGATGTTGCTTCCCTGAACTGCTTGGTATACCCTGTTCTTGAACAAACTGCACCCAACAACTGAATGCGTGTCCATATCCAGGTTGGCAATCCTATGGCTCACACTTAGTGGTTCAACTACATCGTTAGGACCATCGGCCTCCAACACGGTGGGAGCTTGTACTCCGAGCTACGTCATTTACTAATACAGTTAATATTATACTGCTCCTTAGGGGAAAAAGTTGGAGTACCAATGGGTAAAGGATAGGGTTGAGCCAATCTTGAGATTTCAGGATTTTAAGATTTTCGATCATTTTCCATTCGAACCCAATCCCGATCCCAATTCCAATCTCAATGCAAGTTAATGGGATTTTTTTTTAATAATCGAAGATTGGATTTTAAAAATGATCCTATTCACTACAAAGCATGGAGTCTAAAAATTGAACGCTTTAATTGTTAGACTTCACACTGCGTAGTGATTAAAAAAAAATCTGGTTACTTAGTCTCCCCCAGTGTCTACTTACCTACACAAAAATGTTGCTGCTGGTCCGCTCCCCGCTGTTCTCGCTCTTGTTCTCGCCTCGCTGCCCCCACCTCCCAGATTAATGTTACAGACCTAGGAAGAAGGTGGGGCTTGTGGCTTAGGAGAGTGTGGGCAGGTACAGGGCAGGGAAACTTGAGTGCTCCCCTCACAGTACCCGCCCACACTCTCCTAAACCACAGGCACCTGCCTTTTTCCTAGGTCTGTAACACTAACCTGGGAGGCGTAGGCAGCGAGGCGAGAAGAGAAGCGAGAAGAGAAGTGAGAACAGGGGGACTGGACCAGCGACAGCGCTTCTGTGCAGGTAAGTGTTATGCCCAGTTCACATATACTGATGTGTTCCGTCCATAAAAGTCCGCATGAGGACCCCTATGTACGGAACACAAGCGCAACTGCAAGCGCTGTGCAGTTCAAGCACACGGACCCCATTATAGTCTATGGGGCCCGTGCTCTTGAACTGCACAGCGCTTGCAGTTGCACTTGTGTTCCGTCCGTAGGGGTCCTCATGCGGACTCTTATGGACGGAAAACATCAGCATATGTGAACCAAGCCTTAAGCTACTAGAGATGTTAGCTAGTTTCCCATTAGAATGAATGCCGGCCGGACGCTGGCACAGGCTGTGTGCCGCCTGCATCCATTCATTCCTATGGGACCTAGCTAACATTGTTAGCTTTTCCCACAAGGCTTGGCCAGTAGCAAAGCATTGTCAGAAATAACCTCCGACCTCAATCCCGCCTAAAAAGATCGGGATCGGAATTCCGATCACGATTGTGAAAATTACTCGATCGCCAATCGGAATCTTTTCCGATCCTGATCGCTCAACCCTAGTAAAGGATCTTTCATGCCACTATTTTGAAGTTAAGCATTGATCCTGCTCCTCAGGGGAAAAAGTGATGAAACGAAAACTTTTCTTGTTAAAAAATGATCTTGTTTTGTACTTTGTCATTCCAACAGTCTGAACCCTATGAACGTGGATCATCAGAGCTTCACAGGAACACCCAAGGGTAGCAGAAGACGAACGCAAAATGGTCCGCAACGTATTCTCAACCAGACACATCACTGAACACACGCGATTATTTTTAGCATGGGTGATTGAAGTTTTATTTGATTTTCCAGATATAATCTCCCAAAGATTGCGAAGATGTATGTGGAAAGAGTACAGGAAATCTGGAGGTGAATTAAAAACCAGATGGTCCTATTCACGTGTCACCTCGGTGATTTGCTAAGATGTGTGCGGTCATACACTGTGGGCATTCTTTAATCATATCGTTAATTAAAAACTTGCTGATGGCTGTATACTAATGAAACAATTACCAGAACGGAGCATATGACAATGTTTTTTCATAAAGAGAACATATGACACTATTATTTCAAATATGTTCCACCAATTCTGTGCCCTCACACCTGGGATGATGAAATATTAACTAGAAAATACAGATGTTCACTTGACCCAGGTTTCATTGTTTATTTATGTATGGGTGAACGGCTTTAGTTTCTAGGAACTTGACTATTTAGCAAATGGTAAGTGTTCCTAAATGGGGCTTGTGGGAAGTCTAATGTCACCAGACCAATAGTTTGCTTTACAGAGAATCAATTTCTATACAAGTCAAGACTGAACATGCTTTATACCTTTGAGATTAACCTAAGAAAGAAGAAAAAAAGAGAAAAAATATTCAGTTGAGTTTAATTTTTTTAATTATTATTTCTATTTATTTTTATTATTTATTATTTTTTATTATTATGATTTTTTTAATTTTTGTTAAATAGAAAAGTAAATAAAAAAAGTACAAAAAATATAAAGCCTATAGATTGTTAAACCAATACAATATCTTATTTGAAAAAAATCCAAAAACATTTAAAAAAATGTAGCAATTTTGTACATGAATTGTATAATAACAATCCTTAGATACAATTCAAAACTTTACAAAATTGAAATATCTTCAAAAATGGGGTTTCTGGAGTGAAAACATTAAACCTATAAGGATTAGAAATGAGCGAACACTAAAATGTTCGGGGTTCGAAATCCGATTCGAAAAGCCGCACACTGTTCGACTGTTCAAACGGGTTTCGAACCCCATTATAGTCTATGGGGGGAAATGCTCGTTTCAGGGGTAGGCAACATTCGATCAAATTCTACTTACCAAGTCCACGAGTGAGGGTCGGGCTGGATCCTCCGAGAAGTCTTCTCCTTGCAGCGTCCCCGCAGCGTCTTCCGGCCTTGAATTCACTCTGCTAGGCATCGGGCCTGGGCAGAGCCGACTGCGGATGCCCGCACTACAAGCGGACATGCGCAGTTGGCTCTGCCCAGGCCCGATGCCTGGCAGAGTGAATTCAGAGCCGGAAGAGGACGCGGGGACGCTGCACAGGGAGAAGACTTCTAAAGGTAGGAGAAGAACCAGCGTTGATTGGCCGACTCTATAGCATTCGGCCAATCAACGTTGGTTCTGCATCGAATCTTAACTTCGAACAGCGAGTGGTACTCAATCGAGTACGAGTATTTTAAATACCGTAGTATTCGATCGAACACCTACTCGATCGAGTACTACTTGCTCATCTCTAATAAGGATGTGACTTATTTTGACCTTCAGGATTTGTCAACTTCTTTGTGTTTTTCCAATAAAGATACAACTTTATTATTTCTCCTTGTAAGTAGCCATATGAGGTCTTGTTTTTTGCATGATGAGTTGATTTTTTAGATGGAGCCTTATTGGGTTACAATTAGAGATGAGCGAGCCTGAGCAGAGCCGTCTGCGCATGAGCGTGTATGCGCGTGCATGCCCACGCATGCGCAGTTGGCTCTGCCTAGGCCGGATCCCTAGGCAGAGTGAATTCCACCCGGAAGAAGACGCAGGGACGCAGCGCAGAGAAGACTTCGGAAAGGTAAGAGAAGAACCAGCGTTGATGGGCAGAATGTATAGCATTCTGCCAATCAACGCTGGTTCTGCATCGAACATTAAACTTCGAACAGCTAGTAGTGTTTGATCGAGTACAGGTATTTCGAATACCGTAGTATTTGATCGAACACCTACTCGATCTAACACTACTCAATCATCTCTAGTTACAATGTTTGTTTTGAGCTTGTAGTGATTTTTTTTTTTTTTTTTCAGAGACGTAATGAAAAATAAAGTTATGCCATAATATTTTGGGTTTCTTTTTAATGATCTTCACTTTACGGAATGTTACAATGATGATGATTCCAATTTTTTATTTATTTTTTATGTAGATTGTGAGCCGCATATAGGGATCACAACGTACATATGTTTTTCCCTATCAGTATGTCTTTGTAGAATGGGAGGAAATCCACGCAAACACGGGGAGAACATACAAACTCCTTGCAGGTGTTGCTCCTGGTGGGATTTGAACCCAGGACTCCAGTGCTACAAGGGTGCAGTGCTAACCACTGAGCCACCAAATTTAATTAGATTTATTTTATTACCTTTACAAAACATTTTTAAAATTAATGCTTGTGGGTGCTACATTCTTTCACTCATACCTTTTTTTATGATTGAGCTATGTGGGGTCTTGTTTTTTGTGGGACCTACTGTAATTTTTAGTGGTACATAAACTTTTTGGCCAGTCTCTATTTCTTTTTTGCAAGAGATACCTAAAAAAAAAAATATTATGGCAATGAGCACTGATGCTTGATCTATGAGGGTCATGTGTAATAGATCCACCATGTCAGAAGAAATGTTGCTATAAGTAGGGGACATCCCAGGATTTCGACTCCTCTCCTAAGGATAGGTCATCAGAACGTATGCTCCTGAATACCTACAAAAATAAATCATTAAAAAATAAATTAAACTTTAATGATTATTATGATTTCTTGGTTAGTTTCACCTCAATTTTGTAAGACTGTCTTGGTTCAAGCTACAATGGGGTGTGTATTCGGCAACCATGCACATACACAAAATGGTGGGATTTAAAAAAAAATAAAAACTATATATAAAGTTTTCTCCTTTTAGTTACAATTGACATTATTAATAAACACTATAAAGAATGGAATATGTGTGTAACAAGGACAGAAGGGTTGTGTAATTGGTATCAGGAGGATTTGCATAGACCGGGCTCCTTCCTTCCTGACTCTGATACGGGTTGCTTCTTGGAAGTGGCTGTGCCAGTGATGGATGTATTTCACGAGGACAGAGGTCAACCGGTGGAAGGTTAAATTAACAAGGAAGTAGAAGAAAAAGCTCACATTAGTGCGCTACATGTTGACTGACACCACTTGGGACCAAGGACCATCTTGGTCAATAGATGCAGCTTGTTCCTTAAATAACTGTTTGTGTTAAATACAACGAGCCACTTAGCACCAATGTGTGAAATCAATGGAAGAATCTATGATGATGACTGCTTCAACCAAGCGTGACCCGTGGTAACATAATCGAGCAATACCGATTTAACTACTACATTACAAAGACTATTTTTGTATATGCTTTCAGTAAGCCAAATTTTTTTGAATTCAATAGATTGCCTTTCATTCAGAATGGGCAGGATCTCTACTAGAGAACCGATTATTCTGGATACACGGATGTACAAAGTAATGCATAAAATACACAAAAATACATAGATTTAGATATACCTATACAGAGTTCTTGGAAGCTTTAAGGTGTATATGGGACCTTTAACCCTGGTATGAGCCTTAAAGGCCTCAATACTGACACATGGAGGATCTGTCACTCAGCCACAGGATTATCAGACTACCAGGAATCCTTAAACCTCGGTTTTTGTGCATATGCAAATTTGTTTTTGGTCTACCTGCTTTCTTCCAAAAATGGGTCAACTGGTTGTGTGTGATATGGTATCTCAGCCCCATTCGCTTCAACAAAGCCAAGCTGCAATACCAGACGCAACTCAGGGTCAGGTGTAACACAAAAGTAGGTGACCATGTTTCTCTAACCCTTGACATCCCTTTTAAAGAGAGTCTGTCACCACAACCAATATCGATCCAGCCCTGCATATAGATAGGCTAAGGTCACCTGAATCAAAAACTGAGACAAAAACAGCAATATTTTATCAATTGAGTCACTGATTCACAAAAAGAAATAACCTTTTGATTCAGGAAACCCTAACCTATCTATCTGTGGGGCTAGGTTGATATACTGGGTTCTGTGATCATAACTTATCTATCTGCGGAGCTGGGGTGATATGCTGAGTTCTGGTTACTCTAACCTATCTATCTACAGGGTTGGGTTGACATGCTGGTTATGATGACCCTAACCTACCTATCTTTGGCACTGGGTTGATATGTTGGGCTCTGGTGACAGTAACCTATCTATCGGCAGGACTGGGTTGATATGCTGGTTCTGGTGATCATAACCTATCTGCAGAGCTTGTTTGATATGCTGGGTTCTGGTGAACCTCACCTATCTATCTGTAGGGCTGGGGTGATATGCTGTTTCTGGTGACCCTAACCTATCTATCTGCGAGACTGGGTTGATATGCTGGGTTCTGAAGACCATAACCTATCTATCTGCAGGGCTGGGGTGAGATTCTGGTGACCCTAACCTATCTATCTGCAGGACTGGGGTGATATGCTGGTTCTGGAGAACCTCACCTATCTATCTGTAGAGCTTGGGTGATATGCTGGCTCTGGTGACACTAACCTATCTATCTGCAGGGCTGGGTTGATATGCTGGGCTCTGGTGATACTAACCTATCTATCTGTAGGGCTGGGGTTATATGCTGGGCTCTGGTGACCCTAACCTATCTATCTGCAGGACTGGGGTGATATGCTGGGTTCTGAAGACCATAACCTATCTATCTGCAGGGCTGAGTTGATATGCTGGGTTCTAGTGACCATAGTCTATCAATCTGCGAGTCGGGTTGACATGCTGGGTTCTAGTGATAGAACTCCTTTTAATACTCCTATATTTTATAGAAATTTATTTCTTAGGGTCACAGTTCTCTTAGTCAGTAACAAACCTCAAAACATTGTGCCCTTTTGTCCATTACCAGTAGACAGGAAGTCACAAACTATTTTAGGCTTAGTAGCAAGAGTTGGAATTGCAGGATTCTTAGGACTTTTTAGTAATGGAATAATATGGAATAATAATAAAAACCAACAACAAAAATTCTTTTAAAAATATATTTAATATAAAAATCGGATTTAAATAATTTGTCATTTCCCCTTTAAGACTCTTTTCCTCCCTCGCCTTCAACATCCTTAGCTACAAAACGAACTCGTATGCTAAACGTTTCTGTGCCGAAATTCATCGGCATGCCCGTATAATCGCAGCACCACTCATATTTAGCTGGCTGATATATTGCTTCCCATAAAAAAACAATTGCTTATAATTGCATAACAACATCAGACACGTAATATAATTTTGTTATTATTATTAGTGGTAGATAATTTAGTGGTGGATGTGACACGTTATAAAGATGCGGGAATTAAGGCAGAATGTTTCCATATTTAATTATACAGTTTTATCGAGTTTTATTATATTAGGACTAATTAATAAAACATGCAACATATATTCTATTACTCGTTGAAGGATTTTTATAAGGATTGGGCTCCCTGCTTTACGTCTGGAGGGGAGGGGGTAGGGTGTCCTTACGCGATTCTCTCTGCCTTGCAGTCTCCCTCTTTATCTTGACTCTTCGGGGGTACAAGTACATTATTGCTCCTAGCAATGCACTATCTGCCTTGCCAGCTTCACAGCCTTAACTCCTTGGCGCCAGGAGAAGAGAATTCACCAATGCTAAATGCATTAGCACTTAACACTACGTGATCCCAGCCAGTGGCCAGAGCATTGGAGTTATTTTAGGACGCTATGCATTTAATAATAAGGGGGAAAAAAAATCTGCAATGTACAGTAAGCTGCACATGATAGTATCATAAATAATGTTCCTGAAAGCCAAATAATATGAGGTGCAGCTGAGCGTCTCTGTCTGGACAAGGCTTCTCCTTTTGGCTCCTTTACGGAAATACAATACGGCTATCAAATGTGACTTTATCGACAAGAGATAGGAGAAAGCAGTGGGCACTAATAATAATCAGCATTGACGTCACCATCAATCATCATCACTACAGTCTCCTTATTACTGCTTGAATTATAGGAATATCTACTACAGGGATTCTGATAATCCTGCCCTGCACCCTGGATTAGTGAATTACACATACAGTACACACACACACACACACACACACACACACACACACACATTTAAAGCTGCATACATTGATATACAATATATTCAGGGCCAGACTGAGGATTTTCTAGATGATCATGGGGGTCTACCTTCTTCGATTTGACCTGCTACACCAGTTATACCATTCCCCACCCAAGGTATGGCCAGTTGTTACTCTTATTTTACCTTTCTCCCACCTTTGGCTCCTTCATGTAACTCACCCCTTTCCCCCCTCCACTTGACCACACCAAAGAGTGTTCTGCACTATGTTTTATAGATGGGTTCCTAGGAGCCCTGACAGTGTTATACACTATGTGTTATAGATAGGTTCCTGGGATCCCTGACAGTGTCCTACACTATGTTTTATAGATAGGTTCCTAGGAGACCTGACAATGTTCTACACTATATTTTATAGATGGGTTCCTAGGAGTCCTGACAGTGTTCTACACTATGTTTTATAGATAGGTTCCTAGGAGCCCTGACATTGTTCTACACTATGTTATATAGATAGGTTCCTGGGATCCCTGACAGTGTTCTACACTATGTTTTATAGATAGGTTCCTAGGAGCCCTGACAGTGTCCTACACTATGTTTTATAGATAGGTTCCTAGTAGACCTGACAATGTTTTACACTATATTTTATAGATGGGTTCCTAGGAGCCCTGACATTGTTCTACACTATGTTATATAGATAGGTTCCTGGGATCCCTGACAGTGTTCTACACTATGTTTTATAGATAGGTTCCTGGGATCCCTGACAGTGTTATACACTATGTTTTATAGATGGGTTCCTAGGAGCCCTGACAGTGCTATACACTATGTTTTATAGATAAGTTCCTAGGAGCCCTGACCATGTCCTACACTATGTTTTACAGAGCTGAATAATAACTCTTGTGATAGTGAGCTAAACTGAAAAATTGAGAAATGACTGAATATTTTTGAAGACCTTTATATAGAAAATAGAGCAATGCTCTCAGGCTTCTCTACATTGTAGCGCCTAGATTTTTAACCTATGACATATGTACCACCAAGGATTATATACATGTTTCTAAAGGATAGTTGTAGATACCTCATGCTGTGATTTTAGTAGTGCCTGATCATAGACTTGATGGGTTCATGGCAGAACAACATTGAAGAACACTTTTCTAGATTCTCAACCTGTATACGTACCCCAGGAAACACAAGCAAGATGTCTGGGAGGTGACTGTCTTCACAATAGTTTCTGGGTCCTTGGTGTTTGGGGGTTTAGCCATACTCTGAAATACTAGTTTATGATTAGTGTTATCCAACATTCACTTTGATGCAAAAATGTTATCTTTTTTTGGGGGGAAAAAATGTGTCCTGTTGTACCAAAAAAAGTTGGTTCGCACGATAGCCATTCAGTATGTCTTTTGCCACCAATATAAGTAAGTCTCAGCCATGAGAAACGTGTCACCAGTTGTCACAAGGAAAGGTCTGAGATTCCGAGACAACGTGAGTTTGTGTTCTCCTGCTGATTTCCGGAATGTTCTTGTATCTATCGCTAATAAAAGAACAGTGGCCCCAGAGTCTCCGTAAAGTAACCAGCGTGTTAGTCCTTTATAGGTTACCGGAGGAGCGGGGTAGTCAGTCATCTGAACTCTACGTGTAGCACTTGTTATCCCTTTGGGCAGAACGTGTCATAGTTTTGACAAGAAAAGATTAATGTTTGGATGGAAGAAATCTCCAAGGCTTAAAAAACAGAGACAAATCTGAAGACCAGACAATGGATATTAAGGAGAATGACTTGGACAAAGGTTATAATCTTCACAACAAACATCTAAATGTCTTATCCTATAAATTACTTTTAGATGGTAAAGGCAATATATAAATCCCCTCAAAGGGGCCCTGGAAGCTGAGATATGGAGGCTGTTTGACACAGGTTTCCTTATCTATTCCATGGTCGAATGGATTTTTTTTTCCCAATGAAATAATGAGACCCTAACCTCAGAAATTTTGTTTAGTTCCAGGGAAAATTACCATGGATCTGGTTTTGCCAAACTATAGGGAGACAGTCGCAATAGACACCCGAAATACATCCGATACACCTTGACAATGGGGTTTTCTTGTCTTATAAAGTGGCGGCGGATGGCTACAATATGCTATTACATTAGGATTGGTGGTGGTCTAGGCCACCACTGGTGTTAAGAATTGAGTGGTCTGAAATGCGGATTGAGCCCTGAGACCCCTTCATAGTCTTCCCTTCCTAATGGCGCCCTGGGGAATTGTAACACAGCTTCATTATTGTGAAAAGGGTCAGTTGCAGTTCCATGCACATATACAACAAAGTTATAATGGCAGGTCTTAGGGCTCCGACCTCCATGATCATAAAGTGATTGAAATATCCTAACAATATGCTGTCACTTCTTGAGATCAGGATATCTCTTAAAAGGGTTGCCTAACCATAGGGAATAAGTGTCTGATCACTGCATTCATAACATCAGGGGCATGGAGGTTCCTCCCGGTGCTCCATGTGAATGGTGGTGCACATGCACGGCCATCACTCCATTCATGGGATTGTGGTGACAGTGGTCTCCAATAGCCCTACAATAGTGAATGGAGTCGTGACCATGCATGCATGGAGGGGGATTTGTGGGCCCACATGGGTCAGAATCGCTAGCAATCACATATCTACAATATTCCCTATCATCGATGCTGGATGACTCCGATCTTCCTCTGCCGGGGGGCCTCATAGGAAGCCTGGATGGGCATGCTCAGTCCTGACAAACCTTATTTGCATATTAGTGGCTTTTTGCACACATCCTGGAGGCTCATCTACATTTTAAAGGTACAGTTGGACTTCTATACCTAGTACTATAGCACTAGTTCACAATGGCTAGGGTCGGTGATAGACTCCAGTAGGCCCCCTGACCTACTGGGCCCCTGTGCAGCTGCACAAGTTACACCAATGATACGTCTTCCCTTGATTTCCAGCATAACAGACCAATACAATAGACAATCCAGTACAAGAGACCCCCCTATGCCGTGTACACACCCTAATAGACCATATGGACAGCAGTTGTCCGGCGTACTATTTATCTTCTCACAATACGGCTTCATTTGACCCCGGGCTGCCTAAAATCATGTGAGATACAAATAAACACATGAATATTATTAGAAGAAACCAGACAGAGAATAATAGTAGGGAAACAGCGTCCAGATCTGAAGATTAAAGTGGAGATGAACCATTTGGTTCGCATCCACCATTGATTTCAATCAATTTCTCTGTTTGTTTTGAAGCTAGAAAGTCAATGTGATGAAGAGATTTGGCTACGCCGAGCAGCTTGCCAGACCTCCGTCTCCATGTGTTACCTCCGAGTAATTGATAATATTATTGTCAACAAGACGTGGGTGGGAAATAGAAGCTGGCAGCTAATCTGCGTCTACGTTGCGTCTCCCTCCTCCCATCTGAACTTCATTGCTCCCTTTCATTCTCATAAATTACTGTCTCATTTGTGATACACGAGAATTATTCTTCTAAGGCTTAAAAGGGACGTCTTGTAAGGAAAAAAGCGAATTAATGGAGAATGCGTCAGGCCATTGACAGCCGGGATCTGTGTCATACGACTACAGCCATATCCACGGTATTGATAGAAAAGCAGCAGTACAGTGTGGTAAGAAAGTTATCCCCCGCTCCTAGGGGGGCCTATAATATCATCTCCATCATATCAAGGGGTTTATAATATGTTAGAATTAAATATGAGCAAACACTATTCGAAACAGCCGTTTCGAATAGTATGCTTTCATAGAAGTGAATGGAAGTGGCCGGCACGCAGACTTTGCCGGCAGCCGGCCGCTTACCCCCCCCCCCCCCCCACGTGCCGGCTATGTCCATTCATTTCTATGGGAGCGTGCTGTTTCGAATAGTGTTCGCTCATCTCTATACGTTCACATAGAAAAGATGTCTGGTGTAGTTTCCCTCTGATGTGATGCAGGGAAGCCAGAGGGAAACTTAAAGGGGTTGTCCGGGGTTAAGCTTCCTGGGTCATAAATACTCGATCAGCCAACCCCTGGACTGATCAGCTGTACAGAGCCACTTCCTGCACCTGCCCTATACACTATACCGCACTGAAGCTTCCCCCAATGTATAGCGGCTGGGTACTGTCACTATATGATGGCACCCAGCCGCTATATAGGTGACAGCGGATGGAGCTTTTTGCTTCCCTGTAAAGTGTTACGTCATACAGCTGATCAGTACAGGGGCCACCTGTCGGTCCCCCACCAATCAATTATTTAATACATATTCATGGTGAATTTTAAAATCCGATTTTCGATCATTTTCCAGCCGATCTCGATCGTGAAATTTGCTTGATCGCCGATCGGGATCCGATCTTTCCTGATCCCGATTGCTCAACCCTAGTAACAATGTGACGCTGGGTTCACACCAGCGCTCGGGTCTCTGCTTTCAGTTTCCGTTTTCTGCATGCAGAAGACGGAAACCTGTCATGCTGAGTCCGGTTGTGAGCGCCAGTGAGCGTTTTCTGCTCTCCGCGGCAAAATCATTTTATTTAAATTGGACACAAAGTCCTGCATGTCCGACTCTATGTCCGGTTAAAAAAGAAAGGTTTCGCTGCGGAGAGCTCAACGGCGTTCACGGCCGGACACTATTCAAAACCCATTCAAATGAATGGGTTTGAAAAATGCCTGCAGGTTTCCGTCTCCTGCCCAGTTTCGGGCAGGAAACGGAAACCTGAAAGCGGAGACCCCGGGCGCAGATGTGAACGAGCCCTAAGTTGCACTATAGCACAGTATATGACTGATATATACCATGTAACAATGTGAGGTCTACTCTATTGCTATATGTGGGTAGTATATACACTGTAACAATGTAGGGCCACTGTAGTGCAGTATATAACTGGTATATACAATGTAACTATGTAAGTTGTACTATAGCACAGTATATGACTGGTATATACAATGTAACAATGTAAGGTGTACTATAGTGCAGTATATGGATAGTATATACAGTGTAACAACAAGAGGGCCACTGTAGCACAGTATATGACTGGTATATACAATGTAACTACTGTATGTAAGTTGTACTATAGCGCAGTATATGACTGGTATATACAATATAACAACGTGAGGTCCACTATAGCACAGTATACGACTGGTATATACAATATAACAATGTGAGGTCCACTATAGCACAGTATACGACTGGTATATACATTGTAACAATGTGAGGTCCACTATAGCACAGTATACGACTGGTATATACATTGTAACAATGTGAGGTCCACTATAGCACAGTATACGACTGGTATATACATTGTAACAATGTGAGGTCCACTATAGCACAGTATACGACTGGTATATACAATATAACAACGTGAGGTCCACTATAGCACAGTATACGACTGGTATATACATTGTAACAATGTGAGGTCCACTATAGCACAGTATACGACTGGTATATACATTGTAACAATGTGAGGTCCACTATAGCACAGTATACGACTGGTATATACAATGTAACAATGTGAGGTCCACTATAGCACAGTATACGACTGGTATATACATTGTAACAATGTGAGGTCCACTATAGCACAGTATACGACTGGTATATACACTGTAACAATGTGAGGTCCACTATAGCACAGTATATGACTGGTATATACATTGTAACAATGTGAGGTCCACTATAGCACAGTATACGACTGGTATATACATTGTAACAATGTGAGGTCCACTATAGCACAGTATACGACTGGTATATACATTGTAACAATGTGAGGTCCACTATAGCACAGTATATGACTGGCATATACATTGTAACAATGTGAGGTCCGCTATAGCACAGTATACGACTGGTATATACATTGTAACAATGTGAGGTCCGCTATAGCACAGTATACGACTGGTATATACATTGTAACAATGTGAGGTCCACTATAGCACAGTATATGACTGGTATATACATTGTAACAATGTGAGGTCCACTATAGCACAGTATATGACTGGTATATACATTGTAAAAATGTGAGGTCCACTATAGCGCAGTATATGACTGGTATATACAATGTAACAATGTGAGGTCCACTATAGCACAGTATACGACTGGTATATACATTGTAACAATGTGAGGTCCACTATAGCACAGTATACGACTGGTATATACATTGTAACAATGTGAGGTCCACTATAGCACAGTATACGACTGGTATATACATTGTAACAATGTGAGGTCCACTATAGCACAGTATATGACTGGTATATACATTGTAACAATGTGAGGTCCGCTATAGCACAGTATACGACTGGTATATACATTGTAACAATGTGAGGTCCACTATAGCACAGTATATGACTGGTATATACATTGTAACAATGTGAGGTCCACTATAGCACAGTATATGACTGGTATATACATTGTAACAATGTGAGGTCCGCTATAGCACAGTATACGACTGGTATATACATTGTAACAATGTGAGGTCCACTATAGCACAGTATATGACTGGTATATACATTGTAACAATGTGAGGTCCACTATAGCACAGTATACGACTGGTATATACATTGTAACAATGTGAGGTCCACTATAGCACAGTATACGACTGGTATATACATTGTAACAATGTGAGGTCCACTATAGCACAGTATATGACTGGTATATACAATGTAACTACTGTATGTAAGTTGTACTATAGCGCAGTATATGACTGGTATATACAATATAACAACGTGAGGTCCACTATAGCACAGTATACGACTGGTATATACATTGTAACAATGTGAGGTCCACTATAGCACAGTATACGACTGGTATATACATTGTAACAATGTGAGGTCCACTATAGCACAGTATATGACTGGTATATACATTGTAACAATGTGAGGTCCACTATAGCACAGTATACGACTGGTATATACAATGTAACAATGTGAGGTCCGCTATAGCACAGTATATGACTGGTATATACAATGTAACAATGTGAGGTCCACTATAGCACAGTATACGACTGGTATATACATTGTAACAATGTGAGGTCCACTATAGCACAGTATACGACTGGTATATACATTGTAACAATGTGAGGTCCACTATAGCACAGTATATGACTGGTATATACATTGTAACAATGTGAGGTCCACTATAGCACAGTATACGACTGGTATATACATTGTAACAATGTGAGGTCCACTATAGCACAGTATACGACTGGTATATACATTGTAACAATGTGAGGTCCACTATAGCACAGTATACGACTGGTATATACATTGTAACAATGTGAGGTCCACTATAGCACAGTATATGACTGGTATATACAATGTAACTACTGTATGTAAGTTGTACTATAGCGCAGTATATGACTGGTATATACAATATAACAACGTGAGGTCCACTATAGCACAGTATACGACTGGTATATACATTGTAACAATGTGAGGTCCACTATAGCACAGTATACGACTGGTATATACATTGTAACAATGTGAGGTCCACTATAGCACAGTATATGACTGGTATATACATTGTAACAATGTGAGGTCCACTATAGCACAGTATACGACTGGTATATACAATGTAACAATGTGAGGTCCGCTATAGCACAGTATATGACTGGTATATACAATGTAACAATGTGAGGTCCACTATAGCACAGTATACGACTGGTATATACATTGTAACAATGTGAGGTCCACTATAGCACAGTATACGACTGGTATATACATTGTAACAATGTGAGGTCCACTATAGCACAGTATATGACTGGTATATACAATGTAACTACTGTATGTAAGTTGTACTATAGCGCAGTATATGACTGGTATATACAATATAACAACGTGAGGTCCACTATAGCACAGTATACGACTGGTATATACATTGTAACAATGTGAGGTCCACTATAGCACAGTATACGACTGGTATATACATTGTAACAATGTGAGGTCCACTATAGCACAGTATATGACTGGTATATACATTGTAACAATGTGAGGTCCACTATAGCACAGTATACGACTGGTATATACATTGTAACAATGTGAGGTCCACTATAGCACAGTATACGACTGGTATATACATTGTAACAATGTGAGGTCCACTATAGCACAGTATACGACTGGTATATACATTGTAACAATGTGAGGTCCACTATAGCACAGTATATGACTGGTATATACATTGTAACAATGTGAGGTCCACTATACCACAGTATACATCTGGTATATACATTGTAACAATGTGAGGTCCACTATAGCACAGTATACGACTGGTATATACATTGTAACAATGTGAGGTCCACTATAGCACAGTATACGACTGGTATATACATTGTAACAATGTGAGGTCCACTATAGCGCAGTATATGACTGGTATATACATTGTAACAATGTGAGGTCCACTATAGCGCAGTATATGACTGGTATATACATTGTAACAATGTGAGGTCCGCTATAGCACAGTATATGACTGGTATATACATTGTAACAATGTGAGGTCCACTGTGCGGTGTCTGCGCCTCTCGTTGGTGACTTTTTGGTCGTTTGTTTGTTTTATTTAGCTCGGAATAAAAGAAAAACTGAAAATAATTAGAAGAGGAAGTCGGGATCGAGGATAATACCAGCGGAATAGAAGTCCAGATTCCAATACCTGAACCTAAATGCTATTTGGATTATCCAAACTAAATTTGGAAAGGAGAGGAGCTTGACAAATAACCAGCGATATCCCCAGAATCTCCATGGATTAAGGCAGTCTGCCGGGTATTGCAGGAGATTTAACAGGTGCCTGGAAAGTTGAGAAGCAATGCTTTATGTCTTTTATTTTCATACTTCATCTTACATTTCTTCATTCTTGCTGACTGCCCTGTTTTTGGCTGGTACAGAGCAGCGGAGGAATGAGACAGAGCTAGACCAGGACTGCACAGATGTAGCAGAGCTGAGTCGTCGCTGGGTTCTGCAGGGCTGCATAGTATCAGCACTCAGCTACATACAGTCCTGTGTCACGGAGAAACATACCATCATGGCCATAAAATTATGACGCAACGTAGAGATAATCTTCTTTTTATGGATTTGTAAATCAGCCTGCAAGTGCATAAGGGGCGGAGCCTGATTTGCCTAGAGATACAACTCACCTCTGAAATTAGTGCCTAATATCTCCCCTTTAGTCATGATTGAAATTTTATTGTGTATAGCCACCACAATCTGTCCCCTCCTGCTGCTGATGACGCCCCCTTATCTAACGTCTCCTGAGCCTTAGACTCCTCCCCTTTAGCTTTGCTTCCATAAAGTGCACTTGCCGGCCTTCTCGCTCTCTTAAAAAGCTGGCAGACTCACCAAAAAATCCTTCTCTATCTTGTCTATATAAATCTCAGCCCCTGGCCAAGTGCCTGAGCAATATAGGTTCCTAGTGTGCTAGTTCCTATATGAGTATTCTGTCCCTGCCCCCTGATGGGTTCTGCATTTATTGTCCGTGGCTTGTTTCTGACTTTGACCCTGTTGTGCTGACCTTCTGTCTATGACCCCAGCCTATCTCTGACCTGAGAACCTGTGTTGCCTCCCCTGACCTTATTGCCTGTTAATAACCCTGCTTGCTGTCAGCCAGACTTTCGGCCTATATCTGACTACTCCTTTGCCTGACTCTTTGGTGCTTTGCATTTGTATCTCTCAGACCTATTGTTTAAACCATGTCTTTATATTTTTATGAATTTTTATGATGTTCTTTTTACATTTCCAAATTAATATTTATATTTCAATCCTTCAAATCCTGCAATTCCAACTTTTACCACTAAGCCTTAAGCATTCTGTGACTTCCTGCGTCCTGTAGAAGGACTATGGACTGGAGCTGACTCTATTCACTTGTATGGGAGTGTTCAAGGCAAGCTCTGTTAAAACAAAATTGGTTGGATTCAAACCCAGGACTCCAATGCTGCAAGACTGTAATACTAACCACTGAGCCAACATGCCACCTCACAATGCATTTAAAGCAGGTCCTCGGGTAACTTGTGGGATTCTGGTAACCCAAGACCCTCCAAGACTGTTTACCAAGTGCCAAGCACAACTCTGTACTCTTCATAGGGTCTGGGCTTGGTTTGGCAGCTCTGCTTCATTCATTGGAATGGGACTAAGCTACTACTATACCATATCACTAATGAATGTGGCGTCACATCTCAGGAAATAGTATACAGTGCTTATGAGATGATTAGTGGGGGGTCCTGGGTGTCAGACCCCTGACTACACAGTCCAGTCATATTAATGTGAGCACCGCCTACTTTTGACGTCAACGTTAAATAACCAATGGCAGACGGCATGTGTCATCAGCCATCTGGGTGCACTCATCATTGTGGAAGGCACGATGGAGTAACACAAGTATGCATCTATCCTTGCGGACCATGTTCACCCCTACATGCGAATTGTTCTTCCACAGCATCTACCAGCAGGACAATGCGACATGTCATAAAGCTCGCAGTGTACGTGCGTGGTTCGAGGAGCACCAGGATGAGTTTACCGTACTCCCTTCGCAGCAAATCCCCCGGACTTGAACCCAATTGAGAATCTGTTGGACCACCTCAATCAGGTTGTTCGCGCCATGGATGCTCAAAAGCGTAACCTAGCACAGCTGGCCACGGCACTGGAGTCGGCATGGCTCAACATCCCAGTGAACATCATCACAACATCCCCTCTCTTCCTGCACGTCTCGCAGCGGTCCGCTCTGCCAAAGGGGGTTATTCTGGATTGTGACAGGTGGTCACATTAAAGTGACCGGACTGTGTATCAATATTAATATTGTGATATTCTCAGGATAGGTCATCAATATGTAATCCCCGGAAACCCTCTTTAATAAATCTATAAGCATGGGGCTCCTTTTCTACCCCTAGGTATCTGCAGTGTTATATCCTACCTCTAGGGTCTTTTTAGAGTTCTGCATTAAAACAAGCCGAGCTCCACCTAATATAGAGTAAAAATATATTAAGATCTTAATCAGCCGAGAATTTCAGGCCTAAAAAGTGGAGATCAATTTTTCATTATGAAAGGTGCATAAGGTAAAAGTCAGACGGAGCCATTAAATCGCCCACCGCTACCCGGCATGCCATTGTGCGGGTTTTTTTTCCTCCATACATTATGTAGTGAAGGTCTTATTCTCACTTTTCAGTCCACCGTAACCTATTTTCCTGTTCCATTTTCCAGCTGAGTTATTCGCTTTCTGTATATACAGCCAGATCTCGGTGAAGGATTCTGTTTGGAGACGTCAGCAAATATGTGCCCTGGACACCATCATAATAACCTCCTGGATACCTTCATGCCAGCCTTCACCCCGCAGTATATCTCTGTATCTATATACACTGTCAGCCACGATTTATACGTCTTCATTTAATCCCATTCAGCAATTTTAAAGCTCGGCCCCAGATCCTGGACGTCAGATGAGATCCTAATAATTTTTTATGTCCTTCTAAATTGACTTACGTCTCCTCCTGCTTTGTGTATTTACCCGTCGCTCGCCACTCCATAATGCGCGCCGGCTGAATTCTGATATAAAATACCGAATCCTCCGCGCATAAACTTTAAAAGCGAAATTTCTAACAAGTTATTAGGCGTATTAATGGTGCAAGGCATTCTGGGTGTTCCCGTCGTAATGCTCAGTTGTGTCGTTGAGCGGGAGATGAAAGGCGGTCGACGATTTTAAGGCTCTTTACGCAGAAGCTTGACTTGTTTTAGGTGTAATTGATTTACTGTGCGTCGGAGGAACTTTACAGCTGGACTGAAAGGTTCTAAAATTGAAGCACCCCTTTATTTATTGGAGCAGTGAAACACAGCTCGGCCGTAGTAAACACCGAACGCACTTCACTTGGATACGTGATGGAAGTACAGATGAGAGGACAGATCGGGAAGGGGGGTGAGCTGGAAGGATCTTGCATTTACCCCCTTACAAATCTACGTGTTGCGAGTATAAGCATTGGTATTGGTGTCATGGCTTTTGTGCCTGTTTATTATTGCATTGCACTTTCTTAAAGGGGATAGGCCCCCCCAAAAAATCCATAGGACAGAGTTAATTGGTGGGGATCTGGACCCCAATGATCCTGAAACTGGGGGTTATTTTACCCTCACTGCAAATTTAGCCTGACTGAATGTAGGCAAGACTCTGCTGGCCGAGATACATCCATCCAGTTTGGCCAAATTTAAGATTTTTGGGATTTTCCACCTACAAGTCACTATTATACTCCAGTAAAATAAAAAAAACACAAAAACATAGCACCGAGCAGTGCATAGCGTAACACCATTTAAGTAGGAATGAGTACACGGTCTACCAAGTGTCTACCAAGTATGGACATCCATGCAAATGAAGATATCTGCGGTCATGATGTACGTCACACTTTACACTGTTAAATAGGAAACAGCATTGGCATTAGTCGCATGCAAGATGCCATGAAGTGCAGAGTTGGCTGGTTTCGAAAAAGGGGTAATTGTGGGGACCACAGAAATGGTCGATCCTTAAGGGACATAGCAAGTGAACTAAATTGCCCAAAACAGTGGCCTATGTGATTACGAAGTGGAAGGTGAATGGTGATTGTCGGAATGTGCCCCGAGTCGTCAGACCCCCGAAACTGGGAGATAGAGACCAACGAGTGCTGGCCAGAGAAACCGCACCCAACCGATGGCTCACATACACCAGGAGTGTCACCGGGCATCCAGAAGAGGAACCGGGCCTGATAATCTGGATTTTACCCCTTCTTGGGGAAAGCGTGGTTCCTCTTCTTATAACCCATTTATTTGGGTCTGCTTCGGTCCATGCTACATTATTATACTCCAGTGTCTTCTTCCATTGTCCCAGTGGGTATAGGAGAATAAACATTGATACTTACCTTCTCACCTCTCCTGGGTTCCCTCATGGCATCCAGTGCATGTTCCCTGGCGTCCAACATCATAATGTTGATATACCCCACAAGACCACAGGCCTCAGCATTCTGCTTGAGGTCCATGACCTTATATAAGAGACTGGAAGTGAAATGAAGATGCCAAGGAACATGCACTGGACACCAGGAGGGAGCCCAGGAGAGGCGAGGAAAGTGTTTACTAGAGTTTATTATTTTATGGCACCCCCTTGGGCCTCAGCTTATTATACTCCGGCGTCAAGTTGGTGAACCGTACGAATGACTTACATATACAGTGCATCTATGTCCAAGGAACCATCACAGGTGTATGCATGATTTTCATGGGAGTTTGCACATTTTTTGTCGATCACACATAGGAATAGCGTTAAGAAAGGCTATTCTTCTCCTACCTTTAGATGTCTTCTCCGCACCGCCATTCGGTAGAATTCCCGTTTGTCATTGTTATGCAAATGAGTTCTCTTGCAGCACTGGAGGCGGTCCCCAGAGCTCAAACAGCACTGAGGGCATCCCGAATGCTGTGAGAGAAATCTCAAGCGCCGCCGTCATCTTCTTCACAAATGGCCTCTCTACACGTCTTCTTCCGGAGCTGGGTTCAAACTTTTAGGCCTCGGGCAGAGCTGACTGCGCATGCATACTCAGTATGTAAGCAGCCATTTTCTTGTGACTTGTGGGGATGCGTAGTCGGCTCTGCCCAAAACCCGAGGCCTAGAAGTCTGAACCTAGTTCCGGAAGAAGACGCGTAGAGAGGCCATTTGTGAAGAAGATGGAGGAGGCGCTTGAGATTTCTCTCGCAGCATTGGGGACGCCCCCAGTGCTGCGAGAGAACTCATTTATATACAGAAGAAAAAACAATATTTCTACTGAACGGCGGTGCAGAGAAAACATCTAAAGGTAGGAGAAGAATAGCCTTTCTCAAGGCTATTCTGACGTGTTAGGGACAAAAAATTGAGTTTTAAAGATAGGATCCCTTTAAATGAAATTTCAGCAAGACTAAAGAGGACGAGTGAAGGATTTATATTAAGCAATATTTATATGATTGGGGCGGGGGGGTTCTTTAATACCAGAGTACATAGAATATGATTAATTTCCGTTACATAGTCAGCACATCTTGTTTCTGGACCAACCTGATTAAATTAGAAATGAATTCTCACATTAGGCTGGCAGGTTCTCATGCCGAACATAATACACAATCCTAATTGTCTCTGAAATGTAATGTGAAAATTTCCATGGCAGTAAATAAGATTACTTTCTCGTGTGAGTTTCGAATGTGTATCACAAAGTGTATTTTGGAATGTTACTCGCAACACAAATGCCAAAAAGTACAATCTGGCAGTCGTCTTCTTCTGTGCCTGTTTGCTGATAGATACAGTGAACAGAGGTCGGACATAATCAGCAAACAAGGTTTGCATGTCAGTATGGCTGCGGTACGTCACCGAAACGTGTGGGTCCGTATTAACTAAGCAGTGCTACGCCGCAGGCCATGCCCAGGTACCAGGTTAGATATCCTCGAACATTTAATTAGGTCATGACTAAGGCTACAGGGTATTGTTCTGCTATGGGGTGTCTTAAAGCATAAGAACACATTATCTATGCAACTAACAGAGATATCCACAAGGCACTGTTAACCCCTAAGACCTGACATTTCTATGGCTTTAACACATCTCTCCGCAGTTCAATAGGTGGGAAGTGTCATAAGCGTCATTTAATATTTTATAACCCAAATCATGTAAAATGCATTTAGTCAGAACAGAAATTATACATATATATATATATATATATATATATATATATATATATATATATATCCTGAAATAGGTATCTTTTATCTATCTATCTATCTATCTATCTATCTATCTATCTATTATCCTTTTAACTAGGTGTCTGTATGTCTGTTTCTGCATGTCATTCTATCTATCTAGTTGTTTATCTGTTGATTTATGTCATATCTATCTATTATCTATCTATCTATCTATCTATCTATCTATCCATCCATCCATGTATCATCTATCTATCTATCTATCTATCTATCTATCCATCCATCCATGAATCATCTATCTATCTATCTATCTATCTATCTATCTATCCATCCATCCATGTATCATCTATCTATCTATCTATCTATCTATCTATCTATCTATCTATCTATCCATCCATGTATCATCTATCCATCCACCTACCTATAATTTATCTATCTGTCTCTACCAGTCTTTCTTTCTTTCTTTCTTTCTTTCTTTCTTTCTTTCTTTCTTTCTTTCTTTCTTTCTTTCTTTCTTTCTTTCTTTCTTTCTTTCTTTCTTTCTTTCATCTATCTAGCTACTTACATTTGAGAAATGATATAAATTAACATCTACCAATCAACCACATTCTAAACATCTGGCAAAAACCACAAAAATAGTTAACATTCTTTTATCTGCCTTTTTTGTCCTTATCCTTTGCTATAAATGTCAAGAGGTCCAGACCGGGGTAACTCCAGGTGTCTGTTACAATGGACCTTCCGAATCCAATGGACCTTGGCATGTGCCCACTCTTTCCTGGTGTTGACTTGCCGCTAATCTAAAATGCCATAAAATGCGATGACTACCATTCTGCATAATAGATCTTAATGTTTTTGACAACCGCAGTCGGATTTCACAGTCAGAAAACTTACTTTAGTGCTTTACAATATTTACCTTAAGAAACAACTCAACTGGCATTAAAATAATTACACTAAATATTCCGGATAAGCCGCACTGAATTCCTAAGTACAAAAACCCCCCAAAAAAACCTCTAAAATCCATCGGAGCGGAAATGTCCAAATGTTCGCAATGCCTGATGTGATAAATTAGATGAAATATTGCTTGTACAAGACTAGTATACATCACAAAGAATAATTCAGAGCCTGCGTTCATTATATACAAAATGTCCATCTCAGCGAGAAATCTTTCCCATGGTTACAAGTCAACAATATGTCAAAACTATAAATAAATACTTCTGAAAAGTCGGCAAAGAATTAGACTTTCCTCTCCGGAGGTTATCTGCATTTCCACAACACCCACCACTCGCCTGTTTCTCCTTAAGCATAAAACAATCTGATACAAAAATTAAAGGCGCCATCTAGGAGTTAATACTTTGTATACAAATGGTAGGGAAGGTAATGGTGGTAGGGTTACATTGGCACTGGTGATCGAGGGGGCTCCTAAGGTGCGCATAAAAAGACATCAAGATTATAAATGGTCTCACCTGTTGTCCTTCTTGGACCACTTATGGTATGTACTAGTCTAGATCCACTATTGTAATATTAGTCCCAGCGTGCACTGTTCCCTGGCTACCTCGGTTTATCGCGGTGCAGCCTGGGCTTCTCCATCTAGTCATCCTCCTACAGCTAATGGACCTAGGCCAGCCCGAAGGTCGGAAGCGTCTTCCCAAGCAGCTCATGTGTATTCAAACCTGCTCAACTTTCTTAACCGTGCCTGAGCAACAAAGGTCCTTGGATTCCAGTTCCCACAATCTTCGGTTTTGTGACTTTAGCTTGTTTCCCAACTCCGCTTTTGATGCTATTCTGATTTGCTGTTCTTCCATGTATTATTTTTGGTTTCCCGAACTCTGATTCTCTCTGCCTGACCATGACCTTTGGACTGGACTTGACTACACTTTTGCCTGACACTTTGGTGCTTTACACCAGTGTCTCTCTGGTCTTTAGGTCAGCTGCCACCAATACCAGGACTACTCCTAGAGGTAGCAACTTGGTGGTCCCCATCAGTGAAGACCAGATCCCTGCATGTGGGTTAAAGGGTGAAAATCAGGAGATCACTTAGACACTGTCCTCAGTAGAAGGTGGCACCAGTGGTGTAACTAAAGTCTTGTCGGCCCCAATGCAATCTTTTGTCTGAGGCCCCTACCTCATCCCACCAGCGAATTCTTAATGGTGATGGTTACGGGTGCTAAGGAGTTTATTCATCCTTAGTGTAGTTAGGATAATCTGTGGGTCTCCTTGGTTTATGGACCAGATGTAAGCTGCAATCTCAATAGTGGTGCCAGTGCTTATGGGCCCCCCTAAGGCTCCTGGGCCTGGTGCAACTGCACCCTCTCCTGGGTGGCAATATCCATTATACTACTAGGCACTGGATATTGGGAACAGCCAAAAAGACCTGTCAATTTGGAGATACTATGACCATGCTGTCTAGTCAATTTGGTCCTTGCCAAAGCCACCAGATCATCACGCTTTTACATTTTTACTCCTTCCAACATTTGAACGTCAAGAGTTGACTGTTCACCCGCTACATACTGTAACATATCTCACCAGATAATCGATGTTACCCAGTTCACCTGTCAGTGGCTTTAATGTTATTGCTGAGTGGTATATCTGATCCACACCATTAGAGAACGAGGCGTCCTAAATCCACTTTGTCTCAGTCCTCAGAATTCTCAGTCCTCCTCTATAGAAATGGATGGGAGTATTGGAAACAAGAGAACTTATTCATTCTATAGTGTCCCAGTGGGAGCACTAGAAAAGTTAATAGCATTGCTTTATGTGTCAGGAAACTGTGTACTGTCTGACCGATGCCGTAATTATAACTTTATGTGTAACATCGTAATGGACCTTTAATAGGACAAACCAGTGAGTTGAAAATTGAGCTGATGGTATGACCCATAATTGAGGAATCTCTAGTTAGGAAGGGAAGGAGACTGTTCTCATCTACCTTTCTTAATTAGGAGGTTGAAGAGTTGCCTCATTGGGAAAGACTTAAAGCACAAAATCCCCCCGTGCAAGGTAGACATGGACTGATAGAGAAGTACCATTATGAAAACCTCAACTCCAACTCATTGGAAGTTCAAGAGAAATTTGCCTCCATCCTATGGATGATTCTGCTATTCAATACTTGTTTCTATCTGTAAAGCTTTAGTTTATGGCTATGTCCTGAGTTTCTGCACTCACCATCAAGGGCATTCCTACAACCATCATGCTTAGTAAAGCTTCTCACTAGAATGAGCCCCCTATGGCAACCCTGATCATACACACTGCAGGCCCAATCTGCACTACACCAGCCTTGAGAAGTCTCGGACACTCTAGTAGAGATCCTTGTCACCTGATGTCCATTGTAACTCACTCCAAAAAACTAAATAAATTATTAAATTATTTAGTTTTAAATTATTTATTAATTATTTATTAATTATTAAAAATAAATAATAACAAATATGTTGGCCTGAGGAGCTTCTGCCCCGATCCTCCCCGCCTTGCTCCACCCACAGTCACACAATTCCATGAGCAAGGTGCAGAATTATGGTTGGTTCCAGAAAACCGGTGTAAATTTCCCACAGTCCACCTCCCATACATGAGGGCATATAGATTCTACATTTCTACATGCACGCTCGGTTCATTGACCCCTTCATTATTTAAGGGATCCTATCATTGGATACCCTTTTATTCTGACTAACACATAGAAATATCCTTAAGAAAAGCTATTCTTCTCCTACCTTTAGATGTCATCTCCGCGCCGCCGTTTGGTAGAAATCCGTGTTTTCTTCGGTATGCAAATGAGTTCTCTTGCAGCACTGGGGGCTGGGCTCCAGCCCTCAAACAGCACTTGGGGTGTCCCCAATGTTGGGAGAGAAGTATCCAGTGACACCTCCATCTTCTTCTAGAATGCCTTCTCCCAATCTTCTAGGCCTCGGCCAGAGCCGACTGTGCATGCCCAGGCCACAAGAAAATGGCCACTTACAAAGTAAGCTGGTGTAAGTGACCATTTTCTTGTGGCTGCTTACACAGTAAGCTGGTCTAAGTGGCCATTTTCTTGTGGCCTGGGCATGCGCCATCAGCTCTGCCTGAGGCCTAGAAGATTGAAACCTAGAATGGAAGAAGAAACAGGGAGAGGGCGTTCCAGAAGAAGATGGAGACGGCACTGGAGAGTTCTCTTGCAGCATTGGGACACCCCAGTGCTGTTTCAGCGCTGAAGACCGCCCCCAGTGCTGCGAGAGAACTCATTTGCATACCGAAGAAAACCAGAATTTCTACCGAACGGCGGCGCGGAGAAGACATCTAAAGGTAGGAGAAGAATAGCCTTTCTTAAAGCTATTCCGACATGTTAGTCAGAAAAAAAAGGGATTCTAATGATAGGATCCCTTTAATGTCTGCTGCCACTTCAGCTAAATTAGATTTCAGATTAAAAAAATTAAATATTCCGAACAAACGGTCAGACTCTCGCTAAGCAAATCTGTCTGCAAATCTTTCTCTCTTAATATATATATTTAATATATGTCACATGTGATCTCCAGAGCCTAACCTTGTTACAAAAAGACCAATCATTCCTAGGCAACGGAGGGGGCAGAAGTGAGGGGGTGCGAGGGGGGGGATTGTTAATTAGTCCAATCAAACAATCTGCAGATATGAGGATCGGTTCATTCTGCATTAAATAGTCTGAATCCAGCCGCGCTTCTATTACACCACATTAAACCAGCCATAATCGACTTCTTCTGCAAAGTTTTAAAAAGTGAAAATGTAGGTCAAACTGTCAAGCAGTAAAAGTTGCTGAGGCGACGGAATTTGGAGAAGTGAAATTCTACGGGGATAAATTATTTATTAATTAATGTATTATCATTCTTGCTATTAATCTGAGATTTAGACATATGACCATTCTGGAACCATTATGTTGGTTCCCTCCCCAATATGGGGCATGTTCATGCCAATTACCCAGTTATAAACACCATGGGGGGAATTTATCAACCCATCTACCCCATTTTTCTGATCTAGATGGTTGTTGTCATGTTACATCTTTGGCACTTGGGTTTTCTTGTGCCATAGACTTCCCTTGTTCTGCACCTTTGTGGAAAAAAACAAGACCTTTTATCTAGAGATGAGCGAGTAGTACTCGATCGAGTAGGTATTCGATTGAATACTACGGTATTCGAAATACTCGTACTCGATCTAGTACCACTCGCTATTCGAATGAAAAAGTTCGATGCAGAACCAGCATTGATTGGCCGAATGCTATACAGTCGGCCAATCAACGCTGGTTCTTCTCCTACCTTTAGAAGTCTTCCCCGCGGTGTCTTCTGGCTCTTCATCACTCTGCCAGGCATCGGGCCTGGGCAGAGCCGACTGTGCATGTCTGCTTGTAGTGCGGGCATGCGCAGTCGGCTCTGCCCAGGCCCGATGCCTGGCAGAGTGAATTCAGAGCCGGCAGATGCCGCGGGGACGCTGCACGGAGAAGACTTCCCGGAGGATCCAGCCCGACCCTCACTCGTGGACTTGGTAAGTATAATTTGATCGAACGTTGCCTACCACTGAAACGAGCATTTTCCCCCCATAGACTGTAAGAGGGTTCGATATTCGATTCGAGTAGTCGAATATTGAGGGGCTACTCGAAACGAATATCGAATCTCAAACATTTTACTGTTCGCTCATCTCTACTTTTATCCTAACCCTGGACCGTTCCTTTAGGCCCTGGGCAGAACAGACAATCAGAACAGGAAAATCATACATTGGACATAATTCCAGGTCAGGCCGCAGCCGGAAGACCGGACTCCTTGTATGACTTCTTCTATGAAGCTGGGAGTCCATACCTTCTCTGCCCTGTATGTATAGAGCCACGAGGAGGCAAGGACTGTCAGCATCATAGATGACCCGCAGGACTGGGAAATCTGGCCTATATGCGGACTGGTTTTAGGCCTGGATTGCCCATGTCATTGGAAACTCAAGGATGCAACTCTGCTAGGGTTGAGCCAATCTTGAGATTTCAGGATCGATCTTAAAATCCGTTTTCTGATCATTTTCCAGCCGATCGCGATCGTGGAATTTCCTCGATCGACGATTGGGATCTTATCTTTCCCAATCGCTCAATCCTAATTGTATATTATATATACAGTAGGGTTGAGCCGATCTTGAGATTTCAAAATCCGATTTTCGATCATTTTCCAGCCGATTCCGATTGTGAAATTTGCTCGATCGCCGATCGGCATCCGGTCTTTCCCCATCCCCATAGCTCAACCCTAAACTCTGCATTTTACCATATTTAAGGCACCGTGGTCTTCCATACTAATGCCGATATGTTGGGGCCATTGAATTGTGCGATTTCCCAGATATAAGCTTGCAGAATTTGTAATCAGACCTGACTGTGCATATCACCGTGAAATCTAGAAATCAGACTTCATTACGAGGCGCCTGTTTGACGTCTTCCTTTCGATCATGATTTACTAAATCAGGAGATATTTTTTTCCTAATATATCATCTTTTCTTTGGTTCGGGGGGGGGGGGGGATGTTTTGCAGCTTTCTGGGCCTATTGGCCATCAATAAAATTTGGTTTATTAAATTATGAGCCCTTGACTAAATCCCACTTTGAGCATTTATCACAGAGATGGCTGGATTGTCATCCCAAAGTCGGCGTTGCAGTGTGACAAATTACCAGCCGCTGATGTTCAGAATGTAGAGATGTAACTTAACCTGTATGGTGAACGCTGCAGATAGAGGCCGAGGAGGGGGGAGATATGTCTGCCGGCTCCGCTCATTGAAATCCCACTGCTTTACTTCAACATATCGAGTGCTCGAGCTCATTTAGTAATGGCAAAGATAGAACCTGAAAGTGCCATTATACCCGGAACTCAACTGATACCATATATACTAAGCTGCTGTATAGTCATACTAAACTGAATGTCACATCATACTAAAAATATACTATAGGCAAAGGGTTAAATGTTCACTTTTAACACCATTTTCTCTATGTAAATATTTTTTATAAAGAGTTGAATCACTGTGTACATACATTACATTACTTATCCTGTATTATACTCCAGAGCTGCGCTCACTATTCTGCTGGTACAGTTGCTGTGTACATACATTACATTACTTATCCTGTACTGATCCTGAGTTACATCCTTTATTATACTCCAGAGCTGCGCTCACTATTCTGCTGGTGCAGTCACTGTGTACATACATTACTTTACTTATCCTGTATTATACTCCAGAGCTGCACTCACTATTCTGCTGGTGCAGTCACTGTGTACATGCATTACATTACTTATCCTGTATTATACTCCAGAGCTGCGCTCACTATTCTGCTGGTACAGTCATTGTGTACATACATTACATTACTTATCCTGTATGATACTCCAGAGCTGCACTCACTATTCTGCTGGTGCAGTCACTGTGTACATACATTACATTACTTATCCTGTACTGATCCTGAGTTATATCCTGTATTATACTCCAGAGCTGCGCTCACTATTCTACTGGTACAGTCACTGTGTACATACATTACATTACTTATCCTGTACTGATCCTGAGTTATATCCTGTATTATACTCCAGAGCTGCACTCACTATTCTGCTGGTGCAGTCACTGTGTACATACATTACTTATCCTGTATTATACTCCAGAGCTGCGCTCACTATTCTGCTGGTGCAGTCACTGTGTACATACATTACATTACTTATCCTGTATTATACTCCAGAGCTGCGCTCGCTATTCTGCTGGTACAGTCACTGTGTACATACATTACATTACTTATCCTGTATTATACTCCAGAGCTGCACTCACTATTCTGCTGGTGCAGTCACTGTGTACATACATTACATTACTTATCCTGTATTATACTCCAGAGCTGCGCTCACTATTCTGCTGGTGCAGTCACTGTGTACATACATTACATTACTTATCCTGTATTATACTGCAGAGCTGCGCTCACTATTCTGCTGGTGCAGTCACTGTGTACATACATTACATTACTTATCCTGTATTATACTCCAGAGCTGCGCTCACTATTCTGCTGGTGCAGTCACTGTGTACATACATTACTTTACTTATCCTGTATTATACTCCAGAGCTGCGCTCACTATTCTGCTGGTGCAGTCACTGTGTACATACATACATTACTTATCCTGTATTATACTCCAGAGCTGCGCTCACTATTCTGCTGGTGCAGTCACTGTGTACATACATTACTTTACTTATCCTGTATTATACTCCAGAGCTGCGCTCACTATTCTGCTGGTACAGTCACTGTGTACATACATTACATTACTTATCCTGTATTATACTCCAGAGCTGCGCTCACTATTCTGCTGGTACAGTCATTGTGTACATACATTACATTACTTATCCTGTATGATACTCCAGAGCTGCACTCACTATTCTGCTGGTACAGTCACTGTGTACATACATTACATTACTTATCCTGTACTGATCCTGAGTTATATCCTGTATTATACTCCAGAGCTGCACTCACTATTCTGCTGGTGCAGTCACTGTGTACATACATTACTTATCCTGTATTATACTCCAGAGCTGCGCTCACTATTCTGCTGGTGCAGTCACTGTGTACATACATTACATTACTTATCCTGTATTATACTCCAGAGCTGCGCTCGCTATTCTGCTGGTACAGTCACTGTGTACATACATTACATTACTTATCCTGTACTGATCCTGAGTTACATCCTGTATTATACTCCAGAGCTGCGCTCACTATTCTGCTGGTGCAGTCACTGTGTACATACATTACATTACTTATCCTGTATTATACTCCAGAGCTGCACTCACTATTCTGCTGGTGCAGTCACTGTGTACATACATTAAATTACTTATCCTGTAGGGATCCTGAGAAGAGATGGGCAGACCTTTGAAGATTTGTTTTGTTTTGTGTTTAAGTAGGGATTATCCGTTGTATATCTATTCACTTAGGCCCGGGTTCACATCTGCGTTCAAGCCATTCTGTTCTACAAGAAAAATGTGGACAGAAAAGTCATGCAAGCAGCACTTTTCTCTCCACATTCTAGGTACGGAAACTGAGTGGAAACCACACGGACCCTATACTTATAGTCTATGGTGTTGTGGGTTTCCTAAGGTAATATGTGGGTTAGGTTTCCATTTGGGAAACCCATATGCAGATGTGAACCAGGCCTTACCTAGCATGGTGGAATGCTATTGATGTATCCAGGATTTAAGATGACATCACAAAGCCAGCCACAGAACTACCTGTTAGATTGGGGGACAAATAGTCAGAGCAACGTGGTGGGCAGAGCAATCCGGTGAGCCAAATGCTGCCTCACATGACCCAAGGGTCGTAATGTTGTTGGAACCCCCCAGGTCCATCAACAACGTTCCACCGGACAAAAACAATGGTAGCATGTCAATCATACCTGCAGAAACGCCGGCATTTTCCATATAGGCATAATAGGGGCAGAAAGTCCGCCGAGAAAAACTCTGCAGAAAAACCTCGATATGTTTCCGTCGTGTTTTTTTCTCCCGCGTTCTTTTTGCTGTGCTTCGCTACGGGGGCCTTAGCCTTAGGGTGGAAATGATCTTTCCTCGCATTTGTTCTTTTTGATGGTAGATTTCTTTTCCTTCTCACTTCTGAGAACATTGGGATAAAACATTTATTTTTGAGCGGCGTAATATGCACATAAGATCAATACGACGCCTGGAATAGTATCTAATCCTCATAAAAACCAATATAAAGCGCAACGCGGTAACACTATGGCCTAGCCGCAGAAATAAGATAATTACATTTGTATAATGCATGGACGTATTTCATGGTTATACGATTGTTCTCCGATGATTTTCGTCAAGAATACACAGAATATTAGTATTATCGATGGTAATTTGCGGGAGAATAATACATGAGCTATGTGACTCGCATGTGCAAAGCTGTTTACTGTTTTTGTTTCTGTAGAGCTGCGGAATTTCAAATAGTTGGAAAAATATTAATGCGAGCTGGCTGCGGGAATGAGATTTCTAATACCGCAGCACTTTCCCTGTATACTGATACAGGCTCTGTATTATGTATGCCCCAAATGATAGCAGAGAGTCGAAATCTAGAACCATCTGGTGTGGAAGTTTAAATGTTGCCAGCTGAGGCAAAGTGAGATGCAAATTCGCTCAAACGTCAGCGTTGTGTTGTCTGGGTGTCTGTATGGCGATGTCATGAGACTTGGCATAAATCCTGCCATCCTCCTAGGCGTCCGTGTTTGTCTATGCGGAGGGGATGCTCGCACACATCAGCCATCATTTAGAGGGAGCTTAGGTTTTATTCATTGTTTGCCACGATCCTAATATGCAGTTTAGATTATTGGAGTAGATGGATGGAGGGGAAAACTACTGGAGGGATTGGAGGTCCACCTTCTGCTCTATGGGAACCGACCCTAAAAATAGTTCTTATGGCACCGTATTATTGTGGACTAGGCGCTGCCTACTTGTCACAGTCACAGTACAGGGATAATACACACAGTGATGTCACAGTACAGGGATAATACACACAGTGATGTCACAGTACAGGATAATACACACAGTGATGTCACAGTACAGGGATAATACACACAGTGATGTCACAGTACAGGATAATACACACAGTGATGTCACAGTACAGGGATAATACACACAGTGATGTCACAGTACAGGATAATACACACAGTGATGTCACAGTACAGGGATAATACACACAGTGATGTCACAGTACGGGGATAATACACACAGTGATGTCACAGTACGGGGATAATACACACAGTGATGTCACAGTACAGGGATAATACACACAGTGATGTCACAGTACAGGATAATACACACAGTGATGTCACAGTACAGGGATAATACACACAGTGATGTCACAGTACAGAGATAATACACACAGTGATGTCACAGTACAGAGATAATACACACAGTGATGTCACAGTACAGGATAATACACACAGTGATGTCACAGTACAGGATAATACACACAGTGATGTCACAGTACAGGGATAATACACACAGTGATGTCACAGTACGGGGATAATACACACAGTGATGTCACAGTACGGGGATAATACACACAGTGATGTCACAGTACGGGGATAATACACACAGTGATGTCACAGTACAGGGATAATACACACAGTGATGTCACAGTACAGGGATAATACACACAGTGATGTCACAGTACAGAGATAATACACACAGTGATGTCACAGTACAGGATAATACACACAGTGATGTCACAGTACAGGATAATACACACAGTGATGTCACAGTACAGGATAATACACACAGTGATGTCACAGTACAGGGATAATACACACAGTGATGTCACAGTACGGGGATAATACACACAGTGATGTCACAGTACAGGGATAATACACACAGTGATGTCACAGTACAGGATAATACACACAGTGATGTCACAGTACAGGGATAATACACACAGTGATGTCACAGTACAGAGATAATACACACAGTGATGTCACAGTACAGAGATAATACACACAGTGATGTCACAGTACAGGATAATACACACAGTGATGTCACAGTACAGGATAATACACACAGTGATGCCACAGTACAGGGATAATACACACAGTGATGTCACAGTACAGGGATAATACACACAATGATGTCACAGTACAGGATAATACACACAGTGATGTCACAGTACAGGGATAATACACACAGTGATGTCACAGTACAGGGATAATACACACAATGATGTCACAGTACAGGATAATACACACAGTGATATCACAGTACAGGAATAATACACACAGTGATGTCACAGTACAGGATAATACACACAGTGATGTCACAGTACAGGGATAATACACACAGTGATGTCACAGTACAGGGATAATACACACAATGATGTCAAAGTACAGGATAATACACACAGTGATGTCACAGTACAGGGATAATACACACAATGATGTCACAGTACAGGGATAATACACACAGTGATGTCACAGTACAGGATAATACACACAGTGATGTCACAGTACAGGAATAATACACAAAGTGATGTCACAGTACAGAGATAATACACACAGTGATGTCACAGTACAGAGATAATACACACAGTGATGTCACAGTACAGGATAATACACACAGTGATGTCACAGTACAGGATAATACACACAGTGATGTCACAGTACAGGATAATACACACAGTGATGTCACAGTACAGGATAATACACACAGTGATGTCACAGTACAGGATAATACACACAGTGATGTCACACTATAAGGATAATACACACAGTGATGTCACAGTACAGAGATAATACACACAGTGATGTCACAGTACAGGATAATACACACAGTGATGTCACACTATAAGGATAATACACACAGTGATGTCACAGTACAGAGATAATACACACAGTGATGTCACAGTACAGGGATAATACACACAGTGATGTCACAGTACAGGGATAATACACACAGTGATGTCACAGTACAGGGATAATACACACAGTGATGTCACAGTACAGAGATAATACACACAGTGATGTCACAGTACAGAGATAATACACACAGTGATGTCACAGTACAGAGATAATACACACAGTGATGTCACAGTACAGAGATAATACACACAGTGATGTCACAGTACAGACATAATACACACAGTGATGTCACAGTACAGAGATAATACACACAGTGATGTCACAGTACAGGATAATACACACAGTGATGTCACAGTACAGGGATAATACACACAGTGATGTCACAGTACAGAGATAAAACACACAGTGATGTCACGGTACATAGATAATACACACAGTGATGTCACAGTACAGAGATAATACACACAGTGATGTCACAGTACAGGGATAATACACACTGTGATGTCACAGTACAGAGATAATACACACAGTGATGTCACAGTACAGGGATAATACACACAGTGATGTCACAGTACAGAGATAATACACACAGAGATGTCACAGTACAGAGATAATACACACAGTGATGTCACAGTACAGGGATAATACACACAGTGATGTCACAGTACAGAGATAATACACACAGTGATGTCACAATACAGAGATAATACACACAGTGATGTCACAGTACAGGATAATACACACAGTGATGTCACAGTACAGAGATAATACACACAGTGATGTCACAGTACAAAGATAATACACACAGTGATGTCACAGTACAGGGATAATACACACAGTGATGCCACAGTACAGGGATAATACACAGTGATGTCACAGTACAGGGATAATACACACAGTGATGTCACAGTACAGAGATAATACACACAGTGATGTCACAGTACAGGGATATTATACACAGTGATGTCACAGTGCAGAGATAATACACACAGTGATGTCACAGTACAGGGATAATACACACAGTGATGTCACAGTACAGGGATAATACACACAGTGATGTCACAGTACAGGATAATACACACAGTGATGTCACAGTACAGGGATTATACACACAGTGATGTCACAGTGCAGAGATAATACACACAGTGATGTCACAGTACAGGGATAATACACACAGTGATGTTACAGTACAGAGATAATACACACAGTGATGTTACAGTATAAGGATAATACACACAGTGATGTCACAGTACAGGGATAATACACACAGTGATGCCACAGTACAGAGATAATACACACAGTGATGTCACAGTACAGGGATAATACACACAGTGATGTCACAGTACAGGGATAATACACACAGTGATGTCACAGTACAGGATAATACACACAGTGATGTCACAGTACAGAGATAATACACACAGTGATGTCACAGTACAGAGATAACACACACAGTGATGTCACAGTATAAGGATAATACACACAGTGATGTCACAGTACATATATAATACACACAGTGATGTCACAGTACAGGGATAATACACACAGTGATGTCACAGTACAGGATAATACACACAGTGATGTCACAGTACAGAGATAATACACACAGTGATGTCACAGTACAGGATAATACACACAGTGATGTCACAGTACAGGATAATACACACAGTGATGTCACAGTACAGGATAATACACACAGTGATGTCACAGTACAGGATAATACACACAGTGATGTCACAGTACAGGATAATACACACAGTGATGTCACACTACAGGGATAATACACACAGTGATGTCACAGTACAGGATAATACACACAGTGATGTCACAGTACAGAGATAATACACACAGTGATGTCACAGTACAGGATAATACACACAGTGATGTCACAGTACAGGATAATACACACAGTGATGTCACAGTACAGGATAATACACACAGTGATGTCACAGTACAGGATAATACACACAGTGATGTCACAGTACAGGGATAATACACACAGTGATGTCACAGTACAGAGATAATACACAGAGTGATGTCACAGTACAGAGATAATACACACAGTGATGTCACAGTACAGGGATAATACACACAGTGATGTCACAGTACAGGGATAATACACACAGTGATGTCACAGTACAGGATAATACACACAGTGATGTCACAGTACAGAGATAATACACACAGTGATGTCACAGTACAGAGATAATACACACAGTGATGTCACAGTACAGGATAATACACACAGTGATGTCACAGTACAGGGATAATACACACAGTGATGTCACAGTACAGGATAATACACACAGTGATGTCACAGTACAGAGATAATACACACAGTGATGTCACAGTACAGGGATAATACACACAGTGATGTCACAGTACAGAGATAATACACACAGTGATGTCACAGTACAGGATAATACACACAGTGATGTCACAGTACAGGGATAATACACACAGTGATGTCACAGTACAGAGATAATACACACAGTGATGTCACAGTACAGGATAATACACACAGTGATGTCACAGTACAGAGATAATACACACAGTGATGTCACAGTACAGGGATAATACACACAGTGATGTCACAGTACAGAGATAATACACACAGTGATGTCACAGTACAGAGATAATACACACAGTGATGTCACAGTACAGGGATAATACACACAGTGATGTCACAGTACAGAGATAATACACACAGTGATGTCACAGTACAGGATAATACACACAGTGATGTCACAGTACAGAGATAATACACACAGTGATGTCACAGTACAGGGATAATACACACAGTGATGTCACAGTACAGGGATAATACACACAGTGATGTCACAGTACAGGGATAATACACACAGTGATGTCACAGTACAGGATAATACACACAGTGATGTCACAGTACAGAGATAATACACACAGTGATGTCACAGTACAGGGATAATACACACAGTGATGTCACAGTACAGGGATAATACACACAGTGATGTCACAGTAC
>NC_134273.1:19104433-19166933 GCF_031893055.1 Leptodactylus fuscus | reverse complement strand
ATCCTATTATAGTCTATGGGGGGAAAATGCTCGTTTCAGGGGTAGGCAACGTTCAATCAAATTATACTTACCAAGTCCACGAGTGAGGGTTGGGCTGGATCCTCCGAGAAGTCTTCTCCTTGCAGCGTCCCCGCGGTGTCTTCCGGCTCTGAATTCACTCTGCCAGGCATCGGGCCTGGGCAGAGCCGACTGCGCATGACCGCACTACAAGCGGGCATGCGCAGTCGGCTCTGCCCAGGCCTGATGCCTGGCAGAGTGAATTCAGAGTCGGAAGACGCCGCGGGGAAGCTGCACGGAGAAGACTTCTAAAGGTAGGAGAAGAACCAGCGTTGATTGGCCGACTGTATAGCATTCAGCCAATCAATGCTGGTTCTGCATCAAACTTTTCCATTCAAATAACGAGTGGTACTCGATCGAGTACAAGTATTTTGAATACCGTAGTATTCGATCGAATACCTACTCGCTCATCTCTAATGGACACCTTATTGGGTGGACAACGATTTTATGTCATTCCCTGAAGTTGTCACGTGCGGCACTTAACAGGCTTCTTAGCAATGTAGGTGCACAAGCGAAGGTCTACCCCAGTCAGGAACTGGTGTGCAGTAGATCTGGCCCTGTCATGGCTCTCCTAGATTCCTGCCCTGCTTAGGCCTCTTACACTAGGTTCACACCTGCGTTCGGGATTCCATTGGGAGGATCTACTTGGGGACCCCACAGATGGAAACCTTAAAAAAGTGGTTACCCGCGGAAATCCGCAGACCCCAATAATAATGGGGTCCGCTTGATTTCCGCCCGAAAATGCTGCTTGCAGAACTTTTCTCTCTGCATGTTTCATGCAGAAACTGAGCGGAAACCACATGGACCCTATTATAGTCTATGGGTTCTGCGGGTTTATTGTGTATAGGTTTCCGTTCGGGTAGGGGGGTCTCAAGTGGACTCCCCAAACAGAAATCCGAATGCAGACGTGAGAAGGGCTTTACACATGTTTGTGTCTGAACTGAAATCTACTGGTGTAGGTTTGTATTATAACTCACGCCAGTGAGTAATAGTAAATCTGACCCCGACCCCACTCTGACCTGCCGAGATTCCTGTCTCGCCCACTGTCTAAAAAATTGGCGATTGAAGCGCGGGAGTTGAGACGAGCCATCATGTGCCAAGAATGTGCCAAGTTGAGTTGCATCTTTGGCAACTTTCTAAGTGCAGCCCAGTTGGTAAATCTGGACCAATGTTTTCAATTTATGATTGAATTTGTTTATGGAATGAAGCTATGCAATACTTGAGTTGACACCCCAAATGACTCCCCAATTATTCTGTCAACCGATTCACTGAATATCAAGGGTTGGCTCAGGACTTGAAAAAAGGACTGGCTTGGTTTTCTCCCAGAAACAGTGACCCATCTGTCCATGGAATGCGGAATTGCAATTAAAGGGGTTCTCCAGATGATGAATCCTGAGGTTCTGGGCTTGTTCTGACCCCAGGTCATGTGATCGGAGCCGTCACCCAGCCCCTGAGTCCCTGTGCCCACCACTAGTTTCCGCTATCATGGAGGCTGGCTGAATAGTAAATCCACCCCAGAACCTGTATAGGAAATGGTTTATTGCATGTCAATTTTTGATACATTGCCTCCAATATGGGTTTTGTGCTGGGCTATGGAGTCAAAGTCTTGGAGTTGGAGTTGGGGCTAGTTTTGGGTGAAGTCAGAAAAAAGTTACCGACTAAAAAAAATATTCATTATCTTAAATTATATTTAACAAGTCTGAATATTTTATAATTAATTATATAATTATTTTGTTAAATATTTGTAATTCATAGAGAATTTAATCAGTAACATTTTTGTGAATTGGAGAATATTTACTGCTTTTGTCTGCCCCTTACTGTTAGTCATTTATGAAGGAACCGGAGGAGTTGGAGCAGGAGTCAAAGGCGAATCAGGCTGTGGAAATATAGAGGAGTTGGAGTCAGGGTGTGGAAATATAGAGGAGTCAGAGTCAAGCTGTGGAAACATAGAGGAGTTGGAGTCAGGTTGTGGAAATATAGAGGAGTTGGAGTCAGGCTGTGGGAACATAGAGGAGTTGGAGTCAGGTTGTGGAAATATAGAGGAGTTGGAGTCAGGGTGTGGAAATATAGAGGCGTCTGAATCAAGATGTGGAATATATAGAAGTCGGAGTCAGGCTGTGGAAATATAGAGGAGTTGGAGTTAGGCTGTGGAAATATAGAGGAGTCAGAGTCAAGCTGTGGAAATATAGAGGAGTTGGAGTCAGGTTGTGGAAATATAGAGGAGTCAGAGTCAAGCTGTGGAAACATAGAGGAGATGGAGTCAGGCTGTGGAAATATAGAGGAGTTGGAGTCAGGTTGTGGAAACATAGAGGAGTCAGAGTCAAGCTGTGGAAACATAGAGGAGTTGGAGTCAGGTTGTGGAAATATAGAGGAGTTGGAGTCAGGCTGTGGGAACATAGAGGAGTTGGAGTCAGACTATGGAAAATTGAGAAGTTTGAGTCAGTCTGTGGAAAAATTAAGGAGTCAGAGTCAGGCTGTGGAAATATAGAGGAGTCGGAGTTAGAGCCTATGGTTTGGCCTACTGACTCTGCAGCTCTAGTTCCTCGGTGGCCATGATTGTAGAGAACGCCTCTACTCAGAACCATGGCTTTACACCTTTTGGCAGTCAGCAGGCCAGTAAGGAGTCACAGATAGAGACCTCAATGTAAAGCTTTCTGGCACATTCTAATTCTTGCCGGTGCTTGAGATGCGTCCAGGTATTGTATAAAATTTTCAGCATTTTTCTAAAGACTGAACCGTGTTCAATAAAACATTTCCTTAAACGGGAGTTTGGAGCGAGCGTCTCACGCCGGAGCCCAGCAGCAGAAATCTACAACGTACGGTCGTTTTAAAGGAGCTCATAAAATTTCTATTTGTTTTTAATAAATGATTTCCTAAGTAAACCTGCAGTAATACATTACATGTAGCCGTCTAATCCATAGGCCCCGCTATTGCTTATTTATAAAGGGCAAAACTGCTTAAATTGAGCAAATATGTGTTAAATAAAAGGTAAAACGCCCCTGCAGCGAGACCCGGAGGAAAATCTCTCTGACTTGCCAGTGGTGGTGGTGGGCTCAATAATATCCATCCTTAATAGCAGTAGGTATCGTCTGAACTCAGGCTTATGAACGATGAACTAGACTTAATGGTAAATCATGAAATCTCCGTTTTCGGCAGCGCGACGGTGTACTGCCCTCCTCAAATTACTAACATATGTCATCTAGCATGCAAACAGCGAGAATCTGACAAGAGCTGCAGAAATAAACCATATATTAACATCCATATAATCTACAGAGCCAGCACAATACCTTCTGCAGTGTAACAGCACGGGCCGGGAGATTATATCTGACATATCATGGAATGAGCAATTAAAATTGTACTGGAAATAAAAAACATTGTAGTGGAGACTATTCCTGTCCTCACAATACATATCATATACAGGAAACTCCGGAGGGCAATAACATTCTAATTAAATCTGATTATCTATCTATGAAATCTATCTATCTATCTATCTATCTATCTATCTATCTATCTATCTATCTATCTATCATCTATCTAGTTAGCAATCTATTATCTATCTCTATCTATTTATCTATCTATCTAAAGTATCTATCTATCTATCTATCTATCTATCTATGAATCTGTCTATCTATCTATCTATCTATCTATCTATCTATCTATCATCTATTTATCTATCTACAGTATCTATCTATCTATCTATCTATCTATCTATCTATCTATCTATCTATCTATCTATCTATTTATCTGTCTACAGTATCTATCTATCTATCTCCTATCTATCTATCTATCTATCTATCTATCATCTATCTACTCTATCTATCTCCTATCTATCTATCTATCTATCTATCTATCTATCTATCCATCCATCTATCTATCTATCTATCTATCTATCTATCTATCTCCTATCTGTCTATCTATCTATCTATCTATCTATCTATCTATCGATCTATCATCTAACTTTTTCCTTCTCCCGTTTCAATATAAAAATGAATGGACCATAACGGACGCCATTATAGTCGAAGAGGTCCATCTGACTCCATCTGTTACGGCTATTTTAGCGATCCACCTCTCTGTTGTTTGGATCCCTAATAGATATAATACAATGTATATAATATAACAAATAGGCAGCACACCAGGGATATAAAAAAAGCAAAGTGGATTTAGCCCAATTTCAATGTTTTGGTCCACTACAAATTTTCTACCAAAAACATAGGGAGGAGAACAGATACTGTATATATAGCAAGTGACGCTAGGTTCACACTAGGGTTCGGGTTTTAGCCCTTTGGATCTACATGGAGACCTGAGAGACAGAGACCCTATCCATTTAAAAAACGATTACACACGGAAATGTGAGGGGTCTATGTTATGTGACGGATCCAACTCTCCTATCAGAACACAATCATGGAAATACTGTGTATCTACTCTAAGGGTAAATTTGGTGGAATGATGTAACACAATTCATAGCGAAACTTCTGGCTCCAATTTGCTTTGGTAGATTCCTCCTGAACCTACAATTAAAGAGAATGGGAGTAGGAAATCTTTCTGCTCATAGCAAGAACATTTCTGCATTAGATTTGGTATGGTGAGCCCCAATGCTAAATCTGCGAACCTTAGGCCTGTGATCTTACCATTAGTCCTCATGCATATGACCAAGTGTGAAGCCTGAGGCTCTTCCCCGAGGGGGGCGCCGATACCCGTTCCTTTCCAATAATTATAGAGTAGGTTCTGCCCTGTTCCATGAAAACAACTGGAACATAATCCCACATTGTAACTAATGGAGCACTCGGAAGACGCTCAGACGTGATCCAAGTGTCATCTGATTGTCTTCCATTAAAAAAATGGATCCTACTCGACCTTCACCTTTGGTCGAGTGCATGAAGCCTAAGATGTCCACATTGGGACAGGTTGATTTTTCAATGTGTAAGACGAAATGAAGAGCTGAACATGGTGGGAGCGAAGTCTAACATATACAATAGTAAGTAAGAATCAAGAAATAACCAAAACCTTCCCTGCATTGTCTTCTCAAGATTGAGAAGAATTTGGAGCTTGGTTCTTTATCTTGCTCTTTCTGCCATCTTCTCTCTATCTTTCCATATTTAACTGAACTGGAAGTATGAAGATCAGATGAGGATGAATAAATGTAAGTAAAATTGGTTTGTAAAAGAAGTGGAATGCTCCTGGTATTTTACACATCACCACCGCTGTCAACACTTCCATCATCGAAGCTTCCTTCCAGGCTGAATAGATGATATCTTTGACTCTTCTCTTTTCCTTATTTCTCCTATCAAATTACTATGTATCCCTTCCAGCTTTCTGAAAATTCTTGTAAGCATTCATTTATCATGCACAAGTCTACTGAGAATCCGGCCAATTCAATCAATGTGTCACGATTCAATCACTGCAACTTTCTACGAGTTGGAAGCTCTTTCCATGTTCTCACTTGTCTCACCGCTCTTCTCAGATATGCCCTAAGATCCATGTACTTTATCAAGCACTCAATGTCGGCTCTTCCATGTCAATCTGAACTGTGATCTTTCTCATCTTAATAAGGAGAGCTGTAAACCATATTTCTGGAGAGTAATTTGGATGCTGTCCCTAGAACTTGATTGATGTAGCACAAGAGCGGCCAAACTTTTCAGTATTGGATCAACTTTTTGTGGACGTCTAATGGTAGTCTACCAAGTAATGGTGAACGGGTTCATGGGGTGCATGGGTCACTTTTTTATGATCCTTTTGGAAGCCCTGGTGGTCTTATAAATATGAGACTGTTGATCTGGTTATGTATCCCAATTGCTCTACAACTTTACCTTCTTCATACATGATGGTGTTGAGTCTCCATTCCAATCTGCTTTAGACTTGAGTATAGAGTAGACCTGAAGGACCATCTTAAGCTGGCAACTTCAGATAGCTCTGGAGTGAACATTGTTGACAGATATTTCTCCTGACCCTATAGACATGTACACTCAGCTTGGCCAACCATATCTATGGAGATTGAGAGGGTAGAAAACCATCAACACCAGGTACCTTTGGTAGATTTTTTTTCCTTGGAATAAAAGATTGACCTTTTTAGTAAGTGGTCAAGAATGATCTAGACAGTCATCCTTTACTTCAGCATCTGAAACCTGGTACACCACCAAATACATGAGATGGTTGGCCATTTCTGCTGAAATAGTTGGGTTCAACCCAATAGCTCTGATATGTTTGTCCACCTTAAATTGTTTGAAGTTCCACAGAGGTTCAGGCCACATGTGGACCTATTTAGTACCCCATTCATGTCCTTATGTCATATGTTACTAATAGTACTGGTATCTTGATATATAGCAGAGGACCCTTTAAAAAGGACCTTTTTATGTCTTCTGGCATATGGTGTTTTATATACCACTAGAAAGTTGAACTCAGTGCACTGTCAGGCTGGGGCCGGAGATAGTGGTCCTATTAGTTTCGGCACCGATCTCCGTCCACCGTCAGAAGGGCATTCCTGACAGTCTACCTGGATCATCCACAGACTTGTACTGGGGGCGTTCCTCACCATTCACAGTCACTCCTCTGCGCACTATGGAGCACCCCCTCCAGCCATACACGGCTATGGATGAGTACTGTCAGGAAGGGCATCCCTCACAGCCCAGCTAGACTGTCAGGAACGCCCATCTAACAGTGGGTAGACATCGGTAATGGCACCAAGATCTCCAGGCCCGGGGGCATATAATGGGAAAGCCAAAAGTGGGAAAGGTCCTTTTTAAACCAGGTCCTGACTGTGACTACTTCTACACCCCTAAGCATATACTTATATTGTAATTGTCCGGACTCCCCAAAATTCCAAAAACAATCGCAGCCAATTTGTCTTGTTTCAGACCGACAAAGGACGAAGTTTCTACAAAAACCGAAAAGTTGACTGAAGAACATTAGTGTTGGGTTTTTGGATTTTAGAAGGATATTGGTCAATGTTTTTGTGTTATTGGGTTAATTTTACCAACCTTACAGTCATGATAATATCACAGGAGCTACAAAAACTAATTGTAATTTCGGCAGGTAATAATAGAGTTGTCACTTGGCTTACAACTCTCTCCTGCTCGGTCCTCCGTTTTACCTGTTCAGGCATCTGCCGCTTCGGCCCCTGAAGGATTCACTTCAAATTAGGCCGATCTTATTTCATTTCCAGCTGGTCCCAGGACTGTGTGTATGAGCGGAGCAGTGTTTAGACCGGAGCTCTGTGTTCTACCAGTCTCTAGTCGCTCTGAGCATTTAGATTGGGAAGGCTGATGGCAGAGCAAAGCGGCAAGCCTGGAGGCAACGATCTGTTCTGCTCAGCAGCTTATTGCTGAAGTTAGGCCTGGGTAACTTTTTTTTTTTTTTTTTTTCTATGGATACACAAAATAACAGTCTCACTAAATTATCTACCAATATTTCCAGTTTGTCTCCCTTAGAGATCCATTAAAAAGTCAGTTCCTTCATGTTTAGTTTTTTTATGCAAAATATAATGATTATGCCAAAAAGATACACAAAAACAATAATGTCATATTCGCTGTACATGAGTCTACCCGTGTACAGCCTGAGGGCTCATGCACGGGACTGCACAATCCTCACACTGTATGGGACTGTAGTATACATGCTATAGGCAAGGGGAAATTGTAGCAAAGTTATGGACCCATTTTATTGGACACTGTCTAGGAAGTCTTCTGCTACTACTACTGCCACATCTATGCTATCTGTATTTCTATTTATCTATTCATCTTTTTGTATCTATCTATCTATCTTTATCTATCTATCTATCTATCTATCTATCTATCTATCTATCTATCTATCTATCTATCTAATGCAGAAAATGAACAGCACTCCAAAAATAAATCAAAAAAGTTGAGGATTTATTCCATAGCAATGTTTTAGACCTTTCTCAAGCCTCCACCTCTGGGACCGAAACATTGCTATGGAATAAATCCTCAACTTTTTTTATTTATTTTTGGAGTGCTCTTCATTTGCTTCATTATCTACATGTGGTCATATGCCTGATCACATGGAACTTGTACCCACTGACCGGGTCAGGTTTTTATTTGGTGCTGCTCTATACAACTATTTTTGTATCTATCTATCTATCTATCTATCTATCTATCTATCTATCTATCTACATCTATCTATCTATCTATCTATCTATCTATCTATCTATCCCATATCTATTTATCTATCTATCTATCTATCTATCTATCTTCTATCTATCTATCTATCTTCTATCTATCTATCTATCTATCTATCTATCTATCTATCTATCTATCCCATATCTATCTATCTATCTATCTATCTATCTATCTATCTATTCACATCTATCTATCTATCTATCTATCTATCTATCTATCTATCTATCTCCTATCTATCTATCTATCTATCTATCTATCTATCTATCAATTCACATCTATCTATCTATCTATCTATCTATCTATCTATTCACATCTATCTATCTCCTATCTATCTATCTATCTATCTATCTATCTATCTATCTATCTATCAATTCACATCTATCTATCTATCTATCTATCTATCTATCTATCTATCTATCTATCATCTATATATCTATCTTTGCTTTTATCTATATGTTAGTTGTATTCCTAAACCCTCCAGCCAGTATCCCCATGTTATGACAGATCGGTATATACATTCTATACACAGACAGAACTTTATAAACCATTTTTGTTTGCTGTAGCAATTAATTTAATTTCTTTTCCTCCCACAATTGCTCTTCAATCCTTCTACTTTTTATTTCATTAGTAAAGGGATTACTGGTAAAATTCTCTCCTATAAAATGTGCCTGGAAGCTTCCGCACAAATAATAAATACGTTCTTATTGTAGGAGTGATTTGGAAATGGGAGATGATTACGGTTCAGAGGGGAGAGAGGTACGTGCGACAATATTTATCATTTTCATGGAGAGAAGAGTGAGCGCTCATTTATAATGTGATCAGTGCTAATACAGAGGCGTTATAAATGAGGCCTTTCTGGGAAATTAACATTTTACATGCGGATTTGTAATTATCTCATGGAGTGGTGTAAAATAAAATCTCCATTGACTAAGGCTAAATATAAGGCTGTTGTTTTATCTCAGTTCAAGAAACATCTATTTATTCCTCTGTCTGTCTGTCTGTCTGTATGTCTGCTGTGTCTAATATATATTTCCTATCTAATCTATCTAACAATTAATCTAATATTTCTATCTATCTATCTATTATCTATCTATCTATCTATCTATCTATCTATCTCCTATCTATCTATCTATCTATCTATCTATCTATCTATCTATCTCCTATCTATCTATCTATCTATCTATCTATCTATCTATCTATCTATCTATCATCTATCTATCTATCTATCTATCTATCTATCTGTTATCTATCTATCTCCTATCTATCTATCTATCTATCTATCTGTTATCTATCTATCTATCTATCTATTTATCTATCTATTTATCTATCCATCCATCCATCCATCCATCTATCAATCAATCAAGTAATAGGAACAGCGCTGCACTTCCTTAGAACCACCACTACAGAGGGGTGGGGCTGCAGCACCACTTCTATTACTTGAATAGGAAAAGCCTGTAGGCTCCTTCTACTGCGGCAGCTTCTGGAGCCTTCCAGAACAGCTGATCTGTGCAGGGTCCTGGTGTCAGACCCCCACAGATCCATGTTAAGGGTCTATCCTGTAGATAGGTTATCTATATTTACTACCTGTTGGGTGCCAGAGAATCTATTTAAATGGGTGGTTTGGACGGAATCTTCTGAGCAAGATAATTATTTTTTTTCAACTTTTCTTTGTCCACCTCCCATTGAAATGAATGGGAGGCAGAATTTTTGCAACAGAACATGTAAACTTAGCCTTAAAGAGGATGTTTCATGTCATCGGGCACACATGGTTTTATACACTGTCGGCTTTCCGATTATGTGCCCCGGGGCTGGAGATATCGCTGCCATTACCGATTTCTACCCTCTATCAGAAAGGCATTCCTGACAGTCTATCTGAGCTGTGTGGAATGCCTCCCCCTGACTGTACTCGTCCATAGACCAGTACTGGGGGGGGTGTTCTTCACAGGTTAGCGTCATGGTTGGGCAGTAAGGAACAACTCCTCTGACAGTACAGGGCTATGGACGAGTACTGTCAGGTGGTGATTTCCTCACAGCCCCGCTAGGCTGTCAGGAACGCCCTTCTGACAGTGGGGAGAAATCGGTAACAGCATCGATATCTCCAGCTCCAGGGCACATAATGGGAAAGCCGACAGTGCACTGAATTCAGCACATTGTTGGCTTTCCAATTATGTGCCCTGGGGCTAGAGATAATGGTGCCATTACCGATCTCTGCCCACTGTCAGAAGGGCGTTCCTGACAGTCTAGCTTGGCTGTGTGGAACTCCTCTCATGACTACACTCGAGACTAGTACTAGGGGGGTGTTCTTCACAGCTTAGCGGCATGGTTGGGCGGTAAGGAAAGCCCCCTCTAACAGTACAGGGCTATGGACGAGTACAGGACTATGGACGAATACTGTCAGGTGGTGAATTACTCACAGCCCAGCTAGACTGTCAGGAACGCCCTTCTGACAGTGGGGAGAGATCGGTAACGGCATCGATATCACCAGCTCCAGGGCACATAACAGGAAAGTTTACAGTGTGCTCATTTCAGTGCACTGTCAACTTTCTACCAGTATATAAAACCACATGTGCTCATGAAAGGTCCTCTTTAAAGGGGTTGTCCCTTATATGAACCTATGTCTGCGTTCCTTCTTAGGACATATGGACATATAAAGAGGGGCCTTGTCTTGCTACATAAAATATAACCCAAAAGTCCTTCCTGGAGGTGAGGGCCAAGGTTAATATCCCGATCGGCCGATTGTTGCCTTGGCTTCTTCTGTTAGTTCTTTATTTCTGACACCCCTGACTACCGATTATTCTATTACGTATCTATTCTATGAAGATGATATACAGTACTTTCCCCCAATAGGCCATCATTTATCCCTAATGTAGCTTCTATTTTTCCAAAAAACATATGAAAATAAACCTAATGACAGCCATATGGGGCGGCGGGCGCTTACCTAGGACAGGCTTTGAAAGCTTGTACTTGTGCTTAGTTTATAAAGTGCGTACATGTTTTCCTTTTCGATTTTTCAGATCACAGTCTCGACAGATAATGGTTACTTCTCCAGAGCTAAAATTGCAGTGAAAAGCAAAATAGTCCTTTTTCCTTCAATTATAGTTTGAAGTGATAAAATACTAATGACATATGATACGCCGCCTATTTCGCTGCTACGGAATTGGAAAACAGAATCATCCATGAGAGAAAACATCTATTTCCGCCTGACTCTTCCACCGTCCCCGGAGACTATTTACATTACAACTGACTATTATTTTCCAGCCAACGTGCGTCCACTTCGAAGGAGAAAGCCATATAAATCAATTAGTTTAACATATGCAGAAACCTAATTGGCGATGTTTTATAATGCTGCGCTCAACGTGAGCCGCGGTAATTCCCGGACGACGGTCATAGATCATATCGGCAAAATTTTGCTTTATGAATACAGTGTCGTATTCGGCAATACCGGGGAAAGGGGGTAAGGGGGAGTTTACCAATACTTTGCTGTTTAACCCATTAAACATATTTCCCAGGGCTGTAGGAACCTTGATGGATGATCGTCGTCCTCATCGTCTCTCTTCTGTATTGACATTGCCTGGAATGCGGCTAAATCGTTGCGATTGATGGGGTAGAAGTTTTTGACATTATCCAAAAGTATTCAATTATTTCACCAAAAATGGAAAAACGAATGGGATTATAACTAGAGATGAGCGAGTAGTTAAATACTCAATATTCGATATTCATTTCGAGTAGCCCCTCAATATTCGACTACTCGAATCGAATATCGAATCCTATTATAGTCTATGGGGGAAAAATGCTCGTTTCAGGGGTAGGCAACATTCGATCAAACTGAACTTACCAAGTCCACGAGTGAGAGTCGGGCTGGATTCTCCGAGAAGTCTTCTCCGCGCAGCGTCCCCGCGGCGTCATCCGGCAATGAATTCACTCTGCCAGGCATCGGGCCTGGGCATAGACGACTGCGCATGCCCGCACTACAAGAAAAGAGGCCATTTTCTTGTAGCGCGGGCATGCGCAGTCGGCTCTAGCCAGGTCCGATGCCTGGCAGAGTGAATTCAGAGCCGGAAGATGCCGCAGGGAAGCTGCACGGAGAAGACTTCTAAAGGTAGGAGAAGAACCAGCGTTGATTGGCCGACTGTATAGCATTCGACCAATCAATGCTGGTTCTGCATCAAATTTTTCCATTCGAATAGCGAGTGGTACTCGATCGAGTACCAGTATTTCGAATACCGTAGTATTCGATCGAATACCTATTCGATCGAATACTACTCGCTCATCTCTAATTAGAACGTTGCTTGAAATTTTGACAACCTATGGTGTATTTTATATACCTAGGGGAATTTTCACCAAGTCCACTAACTCTTCCCATTCGTTGGCGCCCCTCCACTGATTTCGGCATAGTTGGATTTTTTTCTCTAGCCCCCATTGTTCCCGAGCAATTATTTCTGTAAAATCAACTCTATACTGTCAGGTGGGCGGTCCTTGGCTGAAGCAGACAACCCAAGACTTCCCACCTGACAAAAAAGAGTGTAATTAGCATATCCAATAACAAAACAAACAACATTTCAGGAACGGTGAGGATAAGAGAAAAAAATTCCAACTCAGTGACATCAGTGACATTGCACGAATATCGGGATGGAAAGCGTTGGTGGAGATGCTGAAAGGACCTCTTTAGGGTCTGTTCACACAGAGGAATTTCCCGCAGATTTGGGGGCAAATTCTGACCCCGAATCCAGAGCAGATTCCTCTCATTGTTTTCAATGGCATAGATCGCAGCAGGATTCAGAAAAAAGAAGCCGAGGATTCCGCCAGCAAGGCCCATGGCTCGAGACTCCCATCTGCACTCCATTGGCATCCCATCATGGCTAGCCGCGCGTAAATGTCGGAAGAGCAATTTCCTCTTCATTTTCTGCCGTGTGAACAGACCATAAAAGGGCAAATTATTTGTTTGTTTTTTTTAAATGGAACAATCTGAAACTTTTGGGTTGAATCCACCTCGTATCAAATCTGTTTGCCAATCTCTAGTAGTAACCATATCCAAGGAAGGACGGCCAGTGATTATGGGCACCCAAGGCTTATTGATGCATTACAGGTGTGAATGGTAGCCTATTTGGCTCTGACACCAAATTTCCTTCAGCTAGGCATCTGGGAATAGTCTGGGAAGGGAAGGTGTGTAGTGAAGGTTCCACCAGTGTCTACATGGTGGACAAGGATCTTGTCTACTGGTGGTCTGTCTTGGTTGCAATGTATTTGTGCCTTCATGTAACCCCTGGTCCCATCACCACCTAACAACCAATTCAGAACGAGATAGATGGTGGGCAATTAAGTAAATCTTAGTGCAACTATGCCCCCTCTCATAGACTGCTTGTTTGTTCTCGTATGGTAGCGTCCAAGCACAACCACTACTGATCCACCAGCTACAACCAGGGGCATAAGTTGAGTGGGTGCAGAGAGTACAGTAACCCCGGGCCCAGGATCCTTAGGGGGCCCATAAGCACTGGCATCAGTATTGAGATTGCATCTTCCACCTGGCCCATAAGCCAAGCAGACCCCCAGATTACCCCAATCACACTAAGGTGGATTAAACTCCTTAGCACCCGTAACCATCACTATCAAGAACTCGCTGTAAGGATGAGGCCCTGGACAAAAGATTGCACCAGGGGCCCTCAAGACTTTAGTCACAACTATACCCATGGCCATTCAAAGGTTTGAGAAAGTTGAGTGACAACCTCTCTCCGAGCCCTATAGACGTCCATATAAGTCATCGGCCAGTTATAACCAAGGAGCGGTGGGATAGAACTAGTTGGCTTACGCTACCAGAACAACTCAAGGACTTTTATTTACAGGGAATTTTTTTTTTTCCTTTAAGGGAATGTTTCCTGAAGTCAACAACATTTCACAGATGATTGTATAGTGACATGGAAAGAATAATATCTGCTCTTTACATGTCTGACATGCTGCTAAAAGAATCGGTTACATGATTGGATTAGAGTCAGCCTTGAGCTCAGATGTCACCGTGGATGAAGCATCGGCCTGCCATTGCCATCTGTTGAGTGTTACCTGACAGCTGTATCTCCTGACCAGTGTGGGTGACGATAATCACAAGAGTATGACAAGGAGCGTATAGCGGCATCCAGAACAGACGTAGGAAGTCGGCGATAAACCATAGCCAGCAAGGGACGTCACAATACACAGATTTGGGGGCGTCTTGTACGAAGGCAGCGGCTGGACATGTCATCCGCAGGCCCCTGTACACACTGTATAATCCTGATTTACGACACAGGCCGGAGCGCGGCTTATAATCAGTGCGGTATTATACAGGGATTAACATGCAAAATTAACCTGTAGTGTACTGTACGGAAGTGCTCATGGAGGCGGCGAATGTACTCAAGGGGGAGCTCTGCCATAAATGTTAATAGAGAATATCCCAACACTGAACTCCAGTACACTATCTAGTTATAGTCAGGGATGCAGACATTATTTACATTTCAGCTGCTGCAGAGCCTCTTTACATAAAATATAAGTGGGCGGATTTCTGTCGATCATTTATTGATATGAAAAATCCTTATCCTTTGGATAAAATGTTCTGCAGCAGCTGAGGTGTGTATTATGATGTTGTGCAGAAGCTGAGGTGAGTATTATGATGTTGTGCAGAAGCTGAGGTGTGTATTATGATGTTCTGCAGCAGCTGAGGTGTGTATTATGGTGTTCTGCAGCAGCTGAGGTGTGTATTATGATGTTCTGCAGCAGCTGAGGTGTGTATTATAATGTTCTGCAGCAGCTGAGGTGTGTATTATGATGTTCTGCAGCAGCTGTGGTGTTTATTATGATGTTCTGCAGCAGCTGAGGTGTATATTATGATGTTCTGCAGCAGCTGAGGTGTGTATTATGATGTTCTGCAGCAGCTGAGGTGTGTATTATGATGTTCTGCAGCAGCTGAGGTGTGTATTATGGTGTTCTGCAGCAGCTGAGGTGTGTATTATGATGTTCTGCAGCAGCTGAGGTGTGTATTATGAGGTTCTGCAGCAGCTGAGGTGTGTATTATGATGTTCTGCAGCAGCTGAGGTGTGTATTATGATGTTCTGCAGCAGCTGAGGTGTGTATTATGATGTTCTGCAGCAGCTGAGGTGAGTATTATGGTGTTGTGCAGCAGCTGAGGTGTATTATGAGGTTCTGCAGCAGCTGAGGTGAGTATTATGATGTTGTGCAGCAGCTGAGGTGTGTATTATGATGTTGTGCAGCAGCTGAGGTGTGTATTATGATGTTGTGCAGCAGCTGAGGTGTGTATTATGGTGTTCTGCAGCAGCTGAGGTGTGTATTATGGTGTTCTGCAGTAGCTGAGGTGTGTATTATGATGTTGTGCAGCAGCTGAGGTGAGTATTATGGTGTTGTGCAGCAGCTGAGGTGTGTATTATGATGTTCTGCAGCAGCTGAGGTGTGTATTATGATGTTGTGCAGCAGCTGAGGTGTGTATTATGATGTTGTGCAGCAGCTGAGGTGTGTATTATGATGTTGTGCAGCAGCTGAGGTGTGTATTATGGTGTTCTGCAGCAGCTGAGGTGTGTATTATGATGTTGTGCAGCAGCTGAGGTGTGTATTATGGTGTTCTGCAGCAGCTGAGGTGTGTAATATGATGTTCTGCAGCAGCTGAGGTGTGTATTATGATGCTGTGCAGCAGCTGAGGTGTGTAATATGATGTTCTGCAGCAGCTGAGGTGAGTATTATGATGTTCTGCAGCAGCTGAGGTGTGTATTATGGTGTTCTGCAGCAGCTGAGGTGTGTATTATGATGTTGTGCAGCAGCTGAGGTGTGTATTATGATGTTGTGCAGTAGCTGAGGTGTGTATTATGGTGTTCTGCAGCAGCTGAGGTGTGTAATATGATGTTCTGCAGCAGCTGAGGTGTGTATTATGGTGTTCTGCAGCAGCTGAGGTGTATTATGAGGTTCTGCAGCAGCTGAGGTGAGTATTATGATGTTCTGCAGCAGCTGAGGTGAGTATTATGATGTTCTGCAGCAGCTGAGGTGAGTATTATGATGTTCTGCAGCAGCTGAGGTGAGTATTATGATGTTCTGCAGCAGCTGAGGTGTGTATTATAATGTTCTGCAGCAGCTGTACAGGTGAGTACTGATCTGCAGTTGTATACAGGCACAGTATATAGACACAGTACGATAGGACTCCCTAGAAGTCTATAGGTTCCCTTTAGTGGCTCCGTATAGCTCATATAGAGCAGTAAAGTGATGTTGCACTTACTACCTGTTGCCTTTATAGTCCAGGCCCATCCGATGAGTCCTATAAAGTCTTGTGACCACCATTTGTGTTGCATTATACCGGTGACTACTCATGTAGGCCATTATGGGTGGGCACGCTACATTTGTGTACAATTTCGTGTCATACGGGCAGAATTTTTGCGCTGCCTGACAGCTGACCATAATCAAGCTCATTATAGCATTATAGGCTAAACGCTGTCACATGTCCAAGTCCGAGCTGTCATCCCTCATATGTCAGATGGGGCTGTGCAAATATTTGTAATCATCAGCTGTCTGGATATGCACCTCATATAGAGGCCTGAAGAGCTCAGGCTGCCGCTGCCGAGGGGCTCAGCCCTTAATCCTGTTTAACCCTACCACTGCCATGACGCCGCTGCATAAATGGCAGGAATTCAGGAATAGTTGGAATTGGAGAGGACAAATAATTGTATAGGAATACTTGTGGAAATATACATGTTTATGAGGCAATAAAGGAAAAATCCTGGAGAGAGACATTTGGACACATGGAAAAATACTGAATGGACGAGGAGCCAAGACCCCCGCGTTCTACTGAGTTGGACTCATCCTAGGATCTTATAATGATATACTATATATTTAGTGCATAGAACCGCAGGGGGTTTAGGTATCGATACCTTGAGGCCACAGTCACACGTGGTGGTCTACTGTCGAATATCCGGCCATGGGTTTAACCCCTGCGGCTAATATGGTTTTCAAGCTTTGCATTGCGTGGGTTTGAAAACCACAGCAATAATTGACATACTGCGGGGTCCAAATCCACACCACAAAACACAAGAACGCCAGTGGCTAACCCATCGAGAACTCACAATATGTGGCCCATAAGAGGTTTTCCAGGTCAGGATGTTGAAGGTCTATCCTTAGGGTTGGTCATCAGAATCTGACTGCTGGGGGTCCAGCTCTGGGCACCCTGACTGATCAGAGGTCTCATCTGAGCACGAGCACCCTGGCATCCTCAATGTCTACCTGCACAGAAACTAGGACCCAATGCAAAATCTGCACCGGCCTCCCAAACATAATGAGCTCCTTCTAATACATGTGCCCTAATCCCTTTATGAAACCATCCCTTTAAGTGATATAGGGCTTGCTGTAGCTATTGTTATATGTTTTCATGCATAAATGAATGGCTGAGCCCGGTAAAGCATTGTGCTATGTAACCTGATGAAGTAATGGACATCAGTGTCTCAGCCATCATATGTTACGTCTGGAGAGAACAGCTGGGATGAATTATTAAGCAGCAGAATATTATAATTCCTCATGATTTGGATACATGTATCGATCCATGTAACAGCGGCCATCGTCTGCATAGTATTGGCTAACCGTTAGATCGCTCAGTCTGCAGATTCTTCTACATGGCTAATTCTAATGAGTTTAATGATTTTATACACGGCACCTTCTCATGTTCTGTATTGATGTGACATGACGGTATTGGAGTAGAAGTGACATGTACTGTACATATAGCGCTGGGACCGTAGACATGGTTTTATAGCATGTCCATTCAATCGCCTAGATTGACATCCCAGAAATGTGAGTCCCTGTTCATTACAGATAACAACATGTCTGTTTGTAGGCAACTAATACTAATACGTGTTATTATTGTAGCTAGGAGGAGCAGTATTATAGTAGTTATATTCTTGTACATAGGAGCAGTATTATAGTAGTTATATTCTTGTACATAGGAGTAGTATTATAGTAGTTATATTCTTGTACATAGTGGCAGTATTATAGTAGTTATATTCTTGTACATAGGAGATAGTATTATAGTAGTTATATTCTTGTACATAGGAGCAGTATTATATTAGTTATATACTTGTAAATAGGAGTAGTATTATAGTAGTTATATTCTTGTACATAGGAGGTAGTATTATAGTAGTTATATTCTTGTAAATAGGAGTATTATTATAGTAGTTATATTCTTGTACATAGGAGTAGTATTATAGTAGTTATATTCTTGTACATAGGAGCAGTATTATAGTAGTTATATTCTTATACATAGGAGTAGTATTATAGTAGTTATATTCTTGTACGTAGGAGCAGTATTATAGTAGTTATATGCGTGTACATAGTGGCAGTATTATAGTAGTTATATTCTTGTACATAGGAGGTAGTATTATAGTAGTTATATTCTTGTACATAGGAGTAGTATTATAGTAGTTATATTCTTGTACATAGGAGTAGTATTATAGTAGTTATATTCTTGTACATAGTGGCAGTATTATAGTAGTTATATTCTTGTACATAGGAGGTAGTATTATAGTAGTTATATTCTTGTACATAGGAGTAGTATTATAGTAGTTATATTCTTGTACATAGGGGCAGTATTATAGTAGTTATATTCTTGTACATAGGAGTAGTATTATAGTAGTTATATTCTTGTACATAGGAGTAGTATTATAGTAGTTATATTCTTGTACATAGTGGCAGTATTATAGTAGTTATATTCTTGTACATAGGAGACAGTATAGTAGTAGTTATATTCTTGTACATAGGAGATAGTATTATAGTAGTTATATTCTTGTAAATAGGAGATAGTATTATAGTAGTTATATTCTTGTACATAGGAGTAGTATTATAGTAGTTATATTCTTGTACATAGGAGCAGTATTATAGTAGTTATATTCTTATACATAGGAGTAGTATTATAGTAGTTATATTCTTGTACACAGGAGCAGTATTATAGTAGTTATATTCTTGTACATAGGAGTAGTATTATAGTAGTTATATTCTTGTACATAGGAGTAGTATTATAGTAGTTATATTCTTGTACACAGGAGTAGTATTATAGTAGCTATATTCTTGTACATATGAACAGTATTATAGTAGTTATATTCTTGTACATAGGAGTAGTATTATAGTAGTTATATTCTTGTACATAGGAGCAGTATTATAGTAGTTATATCCCTGTACATAGGGGCAGTATTATAGTAGTTATATTCTTGTACATAGGAGCAGTATTATAGTAGTTATATTCTTGTACATAGGAGTAGTATTATAGTAGTTATATTCTTGTACATAGGAGTAGTATTATAGTAGTTATATTCTTGTACATAGGAGCAGTATTATAGTAGTTATATTCTTGTACATAGGAGTAGTATTATAGTAGTTATATTCTTGTACATAGAGGACAGTATTATGGTAGTTATATTCTTGTACATAGGGGCAGTATTATAGTAGTTATATTCTTGTACATAGAGGGAATATTATAGTAGTTATATTCTTGTACATACGGGCAGTATTATAGTAGTTATATTCTTGTACATAGGGGCAGTATTATAATAGTTAATATTTTTGTACATAGGGACAGTATTATAGTAGTTAATATTCTTGTGCATAGCAGGCAGAATTATAGTACTTATATTTTTGTACCTAGGAATAGTGTTATAATACTTATATTCATGTACGTAAGTCCTACCATAAGTGTTATAGTAGAACTGAGAATTAAACTAGAGATGAGTAAGCCAGCTCGCAACAAATCGGGTTTTCTAAAAATTTTGGCTTTGTCAAAACCTAGGATTTTGGGGGTTTGCCACCCATGACTCATTATTATACTCTGGGACTTTTTAGGCTCAGAGTACAATAATCTGAGATCCAAGGGAGGTGACGAAAAATGAAAAATGACTCAGGCTCCCCTTTCTTCACCTCTCAGGAGCTCCACCGTGGTGTCCGATCTTCCTTCCCAATGTCCTCTGTCCTCCTGGGTGACATCAGGAGCCCTCAGAGGCCTGTGATCACATGGGGGGGCATTGACATCATGGTGCTTTGATGCTGTGTCCGCACCTTGTCCTGATACCTAGAAGACTTCAGCTTTTTATGGTAGAATCTCTTTACTCTCCATGAAATGGTTACTTTAATACTATATTTGATGACTTCAGTTTTGTTGCATTTTAAATAATCCTATTTAGTAAATATTAACAATATCATAAGGGCCTCGGGTCTGGAACAGATGGCGAGCTCCGGATTCAACAACAGGAAACAATATGTCTGTATACAGTTTTCTGCTCATAGAAGAACAAAAAAAACCATGCTAGGGTAAATCTTTAGAATCATTTTTTATTAAATTTACTTTGATAAATTAAAACTTGTAGACATGTGCCATCTATTCTGGAACAGCTAGGATAAATGGCTGAACAGAGTAACACATGGTCATAGGATCTGATCTTACATCGTCATAAAGTCATATGAGTCTGCATAAGAGATCTATACACAACATGGTGGAATATCTTTAACCAGAACTATTGGCAAAATTGCATTTTCTTTTTTTTTGTGGATTGTGAGCCCCATATAGGACTCACAACATCATTTTTTTTACTATCAGTATACCTTTGTAGAATGGGAGGAAATCCATGCAAACACAAGGAGAACATACAAACTCCTTGCAGGTGTTGGTCCTGGTGGGATTCGAACTCAGGACTCCAGTGCTGCAATGCTAACCACTGAGCCATCGTGTTGCCCCTAAGGGCTAGTTCACACGGGGGCAAAGAGGCTGATTATGACAGCGGATTTCGCTTGAAAATTCGCCCCTTTACAATAGTAGTCTATGTAGACATTACCTTTCCTCCTGAAGAAAGCAATAGAAGTGAATGGGAGGCAAAAAATTTTCCTTTTTTTTTCCGCGTGTTTTTTTTTTTTGCAAAAAAAAAGCGATGCTTTTTTTTCAGCCCATTCACTTTATGGGAGGGGAAAACATCCTGGCATTTTTTTGAAGCGGTTTTTTTAAAAAAAAAAAACGCTCCAAAAAGAGCAACAAGGTCCAAAAAAATCTTCCTAATTAGGAAGAGTTTTATACCAGTGCCAAAATAAGCCACACGTAATTTACGTGTGAACTAAGCCTTAAATTGCTTTATTTTTTTTGCTCTAGATGTATCAGAGCAATAAAAACTGCAAAAGAGAACATAAATAAATACAACTTTACCAACATAACTGGACCTCTGCCCCATCATCGTGGCTCATACTTGACACTTGTGGCTTGTTCCATACTCCTGAGACATTTGGCAGGTTGGGATGTATGAAGCCAGGATGATTTTGCATTATTAGGCCATGGATATAACTCTATGGCAGTCACACTGAGGCCTTCACCTTGACCCCTTGCCCATAGCAAGACCCCGGTACTATAATGGAACATACTTACCAAGATTTGGCCAGGAGACCCTCATAAAAACATCCTCTTTTGATGAGGCCATACCCTCTTTTGGGGTGTGACACCTCCTCCTTGTGTGAAATTCCATTTTTTGTGATATGGGCATGTAGTATATTAACCTACATATTCACTGTTTACCAATAAGTATTCCGACACCCATGCCAATGAAGATATCTGCGGCCGTGATGTACGTCACGCCTTCTTCCGTTAAATAGGAAACAGCATTGGCATTAGTCGCATGCAAGATGCCACGAACTGCAGAGTTGTCCGATTTCGAGAAAGGGGTAATTGTGGGGTACCACAGAAATGGTCAATCCTTAAGGGACATAGCAAGTGAACTGAATTACCCAAAATCGACAGTGGCCTATGTGATTATGAAGTGGAAGGTGAACGGTGATTGTTACAATGTGCTCCGATTCGGCAGACCCCCGAAACTGGGAGATAGAGAGCGACAGGCGCTGGCCAGAGAAACCGCACTCAACCGATGGCTCACATACACCAGGAGTATCACGAGGCATCCGGGAGTATTGTGTCCATCAATCCCATCCATAAGGAAACATCTGCTGGGTCTACCAACTATTGGATAGGAATAAATGTTGTTTTTCTATTTTACCTCTATTCTATACTTATTGATAGACAGTACATTAACCTATAATATATACTTATACATATAATAACTAGAGATGAGCGAACAGTAAAATGTTCGATATTTGATATTTGTTTCGAGTAGCTGCTCAATATTCGACTACTCAAATCAAATATCGAATCCTATTATAGTCTATGGGGGAAAAATGCTCGTTTCAGGGGTAGGCAACGTTCGATCAAATTATACTTACCAAGTCCACGAGTGAGGGTCGGGCTGGATCCTCCGAGAAGTCTTCTCTGTGCAGCGTCCCCGCGGCATCTTCCGCCTCTGAATTCACTCTGCCAGGCACCGGGCCTGGGCAGAGCCGACTGCGCATACCCGCACTACAAGAAAATGGCCACTTACAGTCAAAGCAGCCATTTTCTTGAAGCGCGGGCATGCGCGGGGACGCTGCGCGGAGAAGACTTCTAAAGGTAGGAGAAGAACCAGTGTTGATTTGCCGACTGTATAGCATTCGGCCAATCAACACTGGTTCTGCATCGAATTTTTCCATTCGAATAGCGAGTGGTATTCGATCGAGTACGAATATTTCGAATACCGTAGTATTTGATCGAATACCTACTCGATCGAATGCTACTCGCTCATCTCTAATAATAACCTACATATGTAACATGACCAACAGATAACATGGCTACATCACATGCACTATGACAAAGAACCTGTTGAATACAGGAGCATTTCACTGAATCAGGAGGTTTACTTGGTCTTAAAGGACTCCTGAGACCACCTTGTTTTTGGGACACTTGCGGACCTTCCAGTAGGGTTACCAAGTTTGCAATATTATATGATGTTTTTTGGTATTTGCATTGAAAACCAAGTTCCTGAAGATACAGTATTCCTATGCAGTACACAAAAAGTTCAATACAACATGACCCAATACCTTTATATTTCTATTCCTGAAGGTACAAGGAAAAAAACAGGACTCGATTCTTCTGTTATATGAAATGACGGAGTCCTATATGTTATCTTCTGTTCTTCCCAATCCATGTTCTTTGAAAACATCCAAGTCACATACCATTAGGTTTTCTGGACATCTCGTACTATTGTGTTTTTCTAAGAAAAGCTCACAACCAGTATCTGCTTTTCAGATGTAGATTCCAGGGAAGCTTTCAGATTCTATTGCATGTGATATGTAAATGGTGTTCTGTGAGATCCTCCGCTCATTCTGTCCTTTACCTTCACATTTCCTTTACAGAATTAGGCACACCATGGCAAACGTACTATAAAAAGACTCCGCATTCAATATTAGAGCGCGCAGAAATGTTAAATATAGCGGATGGAAATGATTGAAGATCAGTGATGTAAAGAGAGGCACGTCAGATACTTTACATCTGAAGCAGCCTCACGGCCCAACAATGGATCATGTCAATCACACGTTATACACAAAGACAATCTCTCAGCAGATTGGAGACTGACACCACCCGTCACCCCCCCGGGCCAGGAAACAATAAAGAAAGGGTCCATTTACTGTTACCAATTGTAGCTACAGGTGTGAAATTGAAACATCTGCCATTACCAATGTATCCAATTCATATACAGGCCTGCCACTCCATGCTTTATATAGAAGAACAATCGTATTCTGCAGGAAGATCTTTTTGGAATGAATGTTGAATGTTAACCACATATTTTACAAATATCTTACTGTGTGCAAAAAAAATATTTTTATCCAGTGTATTTTATTTATTTTTATGTATTATTATTATTATTATTATTATTATTATTATTATTATTGTTGTTGTTGTTGTTGTTGTTGTTGTTGTTATTATTATTTACATATGTATTATTATTTTTCATTATTTATGGTTGCAATAGATAGCACATATTTTATTTTATTTATTTTTTTATATTATTATTATTATTATTATTATTATTATTATTGTTATTATTATCATTATTATTATTTTGTTTTTACATATATAATTATTTGTCATTTTTTTATTGTTGCAATAGATAGGCATATATTTTATTGTATTTATTTTTTGTATTATTATTATTATTATTATAAAAAAATTTTTTACATATGTATTATTACAGTCCTATGAAAAAGTTTGGGCACCCCTATTAATCTTAATCATTTTTAGTTCTAAATATTTTGGTATTTAAAACAGCCATTTCAGTTTAATATATCTAATAATTGATGGACACAGTAATATTTCAGGATTGAAATGAGGTTTATTGTACTAACAGAAAATGTGCAATATGCATTAAACCAAAATTTGACCGGTGCAAAAGTATGGGCACCTCAACAGAAAAGTGACATTAATATTTAGTAGATCCTCCTTTTGCAAAGATAACAGCCTCTAGTCGCTTCCTGTAGCTTTTAATCAGTTCCTGGATCCTGGATGAAGGGATTTTGGATCATTCCTCTTTACAAAACAATTCAAGTTCAGTTAAGTTAGATGGTCGCCGAGCATGGACAGCCCGATTCAAATCATCCCACAGATGTTCAATGATATTCAGGTCTGGGGACTGGGATGGCCATTCCAGAACATTGTAATTGTTCCTCTGCATGAATGCCTGAGGATTTGGAGCGGTGTTTTGGATCATTGTCTTGCTGAAATATCCATCCCCGGCGTAACTTCAACTTCGTCACTGATTCTTGAACATTATTCTCAAGAATCTGCTGATACTGAGTGGAATCCATGCGACTCTCAACTTTAACAAGATTCCCGATGCCGGCATTGGCCACACAGCCCCAAAGCATGATGGAACCTCCACCAAATTTTACAGTGGGTAGCATGTGTTTTTCTTGGAATGCTGTTTCTTTTTGGACGCCATGCATAACGCCTTTTTTTATAACCAAACAACTCAATTTTTGTTTCCAAAATGAAGCTGCCTTGTCCAAATGTGCTTTTTCATACCTCAGGCAACTCTATTTGTGGCGTACGTGCAGAAACGGCTTCTTTCTCATCACTCTCCCATACAGCTTCTATTTGTGCAAAGTGCGCTGTATAGTTGACCGATGCACAGTGACACCATCTGCAGCAAGATGATGCTGCAGCTCTTTGGAGGTGGTCTGTGGATTGTCCTTGACTGTTCTCACCATTCTTCTTCTCTGCCTTTCTGATATTTTTCTTGGCCTGCCACTTCTGGGCTTAACAAGAACTGTCCCTGTGGTCTTCCATTTCCTTACTATGTTCCTCACAGTGGAAACTGACAGGTTAAATCTCTGAGACAACGTTTTGTATCCTTCCCCTGAACAACTAGGTTGAACAATCTTTGTTTTCAGATCATTTGAGAGCGGGCTGTCCATGTTCGGCGACCATCAAACTTAACTGAACTTGAATTGTTTTGTAGAAAGAAATGGTCAAATTTTGGTTTAATGCATATTGCACATTTTCTGTTAGTACAATAAACCTCATTTCAATCCTGAAATATTACTGTGTCCATCAGTTATTAGATATATCAAACTGAAATGGCTGTTGCAAACACCAAAATATTTAGAACTAAAAATGATTAAGATTAATAGGGGTGCCCAAACTTTTTCATAGGACTGTATTTACCATCATTTATTGTTGCAATAGATAGGCATATATTTTAATTTTATTTTTTTATTTTATTTTTTTATTATTTTTTTATTTTTCATTTTGTTCATTTATTTTATATTTGCCACATTTACCTATTATTTTCCTTGTTTATTTATATTATTGATCTATTAAATTTTTAATCAAGTGGTTCAGTGGTTCCTTGAGTATCATTAAATAGTTCTAAGATGACCGTTGTAGGCTCAAAATATTATAACACGACAGTATGGAAAAATAAGTAAAATTTTTCAAATAATAATAATAATAATAATAATAATAATATAACTAGATATGTTATAGAGATAATAGGAGTCCTTACATATTAGGCTCCTATAGTTTTTAGGGAATGCTTTGGGAAAGCTGATAGTGCACATAGTCAGACTATCATTCACACGACAGATACATTTGCATTTTTCCCACTACACTTTGTTATTTTGTTCATTTGTATCCAATTAAAAACATGTATACAGTATGTTTAACATGAGCACCTATGGGGGATGGACGCTTCTTGTTGGTCTCCATTATTGTATTCTTTTACCATATGATTGACAGGTCATTACCTATTTCTGTAACGAGAGAGATCTGTCAATCAAGCGGAGTCAGGTGGGGACAAGCAAAGAAAAGAGCAACCCTGGAGCATCTCTCCATTTCCAGCTAGTCTGTAAACCAAGCCCCAGTGCTTTAGGATAAAATATAGTATAATATATACTGATATAGTGTGTTAAGATTTCATGTTGCTTGTGCTTTGTGCAGCATGTATCTTCTGTGAAACTCCTCCTAAAGAGGACCCTTCATGTTGTCTATCATTGGCGGTGTTATATTTCCAATATATGGCCTGGTTGCAGAGGTATTGGTGCTATTAATTTCAGTACCAATATCACTACACTGTCATAGGGTCTGGACTTACAGATCAGTGTCATCTCTAACTGTACACTTCTATCGTCTCATACCATGAAGAGTGCATTCCGCTCCATCCTGCGATGATGCTGACCTGTAAGGCCTCTCGGACAGTGCAGTGATATTGGTGCTGTTAATTTCAGTACCAATATCACTACACTGTCATAGGGGCTGAACTTGCAGCTCAGTGTCATCTCTGACAGTAAACTTCTATAGCCTCGTAATGTGAAAAGCGCGTTCCGCACCAGCCTGCGATGATACTGAGCTGTAAGGCCCCTCTGACAGTGCGGTGATATTGGTACGGTAATTAACAACACCAATATCTGTGCAAATATTGGCAAGATGACAGTGAATTCAATGTGTTGTCAGCTTTCCTGCAGTAAATAACACTGCCACTCTTGGAGGACATGAAAGGTCCTCGTTAAATGATACTCATTTTGTTAAACTATTAACCCTTCTATTTCTGAAAGCATTCTCACTTTACAGCAATTTTTCCAAACCTGTCTAAAACTTTTTCACAAATACATATACTGTATATATAATATGTAAATATATATATATATATATATATATATATATATATATATATATATAGTTTTTTTGTGCAAAATAAACACTAGTCTTCCCTCTTTTCTACCATCTATACACTGCTGCATCTAAAATAAGAATGTATAGAATATCTGAGATGTAACAGAGCCGCCCAGCAGCGAAAACTGATTTCAGAAATTAGTGGGAATATTGGGTTTCGCTTGAAGGGCTGAAGGGATAAGATGTGAATGTTTGCAAAAGAGTGAAATATTATACAGTATCATTAGGCATTTGCTAAAGCCCATAACGTTACAAGGCCACATGACCCTTATTAGTAAGTCATAGGCCAAATACCAGAGAATGCAATTAGAATCAAGCAATTCTCTGTCTTTGTAAGTCGGAGCCAATCTGAGACAGAGTGAGATATCCCATCTGGTCCAATTTATAATTAGTATTAATGTACACCTGTCATGACCAGCTATGTCTGTGTTGACTCAACATGTGTTAGGACATAGCCAGTAATGCTACCACCACCGAGGCACTCTACGGTGGACAACCCAGTTGGGTGGGCCGAGAGAAATTCTTCCGTTTCTTTCTTCCTAGTAATGTTTAGGACTGGGAAGTTGGTAGACCAAACCACCAACTCCGACACCTCTATTCTTCCATATTCCCATTCTGACACTTTCTCTGACTCCTTGAGAAATGGTGAGTTGGAAGCAATACCACCTGGTGTCCTCATACCTGGGGGGCCCCAAATGCTCTTCTGACAGATAACTTGTAGGTAGGGAGCTCTGTTACAGATTTTGCAGTGGGGGCTTCATGTTCGGACTTGTTGTCCAGTGTAGGAGGCATTAAATACAGGTTCCCTGATTCTTTATAGTAGTTGAGGGGTTAATGACAGTAGTCATTGGTAAGCTGTATAAGTCACCTTTGGTTGCCTGGTGGTCTATGGTGTTAATTCCTTAGTATTCCTTTCTAGAGTAGTCAAAGGGCTAATGGTAATTGAACGTCAAGGCAAATATCATGATGTCGGCGCACCCCATGTGACAACTGAAGTCCAATCAGCAATCCCCTAGGGATATGTGATGTCATCCAGGTGTCTAAAAGGGGCCAGAAGACGGAATACTGGATACCACAAGGATGTCCACAGGAGTTGAAAGGTGATGAACTCCCAAAGTTTTTGAAAATTTGGGTTGAATCTGGTTCAATGCGAACCGGTTGACTCATCTCTACTGGTGAGTTATCCCATCCTGTTAAGGTCTTCTAATTCTAGTTTTCCTAGTAGTCTATGGTAGTGTTAATTCTAACTTCCCAAATGGTCTAGAACAGGGGTAGGGAACGTTTGGCTCTTCAGCTGCTGTGAAACTGCAACTCCCAACATGCTCTACTCACTTCCATTGGAGTTCCAAGAACAGCAGTCAAGTATGCATGCTGGGAGTTGTAGTTTTGCAACAGCTGGAGTACCGAAGGTTCCCTTATCCTGGTCTAGAATATCAGGGGGATTATTGTCACTTATTGGAATGGTTATGTCCAGTTGGTGCTGGTCCCACCTTTTGAACCTGCCCCTATCTAACAAATAGAGGCCTCCCAAACCCCGCATTGCCACTGCCGTAAACGGAGAGGGAACCGCCTAGCCATGCATCTTCAACTCTCTCTATACACTTTTAAAAATGGGTGCCAACTACTAGCTCTTCACTCTGCATCGGCAAGACTGGGTTCACTCCTGTAATGCTAACTCAAGAATTGGGCTTCACCAATGATAATAAGTGCATTTTATGTTAAAGTATGGAAATTTTGCAGATTCTTCCTGCAATCCAAAAGCACACTTAGCTTAATTGGAATTCTATGACCCTAAATTATATGCGGTAGGAAAATTACAGGGAGCCCTGATATGGACAGGAACTTATACGAATGCTATCTCTGCAAAATACGAGGGCGTGCCATGAATATTGGATGATAATAACACATTTATGATGCCGTATTTAAGCTAAAGACTCCGATTCCATCCTTTGATTTTGCAGATTGTTCCTGACACTTTCATTGACGTATTGGGAATTTAATACATGGGACCCCTCGTCTCCATAGACGCCTCGCCAGTGACGGGAAGATAATGAATGTCAGGAGTGAAAGAGATAAATTTCTCATGTGATAAGGAAATTCATATTTTCTTGTTGTTGCTCACCTATGACACCGTATTCAGAGAGATCAGCGTTTTATAAAGCAAAATATTAGTTATTAGGCTGAAATTCATTGGAGAATGGATATATTAGAAACTGGGCCAACCCAATGGGATTTCTCAAATAATATCTTCTAATATATTAAGCTGCTCCTGGCTCGGGATCTCTGCTCATTGATTCTTCATATGACAGGAAATAGATAACAAAAAAACATACTCGGCTCCCTAAAGCATCGGCGTGACATATGAGATACAGGGTATATATCTTAAAGGGATGCGGTAGCTTAGAATATTTCAATATATGTGCAGAACTGCATTTGAAATGTGAGAGGAATTTCAATTGATCTTTTTTCTCCCGGTTTTAGGTCAATTGCTTGTTCAGGTTTGTGATTTCTGAGACGACTTCTAAAATCCTTTACATCTTACCTTAAAGCGTAGCTATCGTTATATGGATTTTTCATATATCAGAAGTACATGCGAAAATATGAAAATGTGTAATATATCTTATTAGGATAAATTGGTGTCTTCCTTACCTTCCAGCAGTCTATAGTTTCACCATTATTCTAACTAGTTTTCCATAAGTGTTCAGAACTTTCTCAGTGACAAAAATAAATCCAGCTCGTGTGAAACTGTAAATAGGAGGAAGGGGGAGGAGGGAGAGACAGCTGCAGAGAATCTCTTCGGCAGCCTGTGAGTGACAGAGGAGGACAACACAACACATTTGTACATTAATAAGATTATTAGATGGACTGGCATGTCTTACACAGAGACTACTAGAGATGAGCGAACAGTAAAATATTCGAGATTCGATATTCGTTTCGAGTAGCCCCTCAATATTTGACTACTTGAATCGAATATCGAACCCTATTATAGTCTATGGGGGGAAAATGCTCGTTTCAGGGGTAGGCAACATTCGATCAAATTATACTTACCAAGTCCACGAGTGAGGGTCAGACTGGATCCTCCGAGAAGTCTTCTCCGTTCCCGTGGCATCTTCCGGCTCTGAATTCACTCTGCCAGGCATCAGGCCTGGGCAGAGCCGCTTCACATGTCCACACTACAAGCGGGCATGCACAGTCGGCTCTGCCCAGGCCCGATGCCTGGCAGAGTGAATTCAGAGCCGGAAGATGCCGTGGGGACACTGAGCAGGGAGAAGACTTCTAAAGGTAGGAGAAGAACCAGCGTTGATTGGCCGACTGTATGGCATTCGGCCAATCAATGCTGGTTCTGCATCGAACTTTTCCATTCGAATAGCAAGTGGTACTCAATCAAGTACGAGTATTTCGAATACCGCAGTATTCGATCGAATACCTACTCGATCGAATACTACTCGAGACTACTTTTTGTCACACCCCCTTGCGCCAGTAGTAATCTACTCAATCCCAACACAAGTGTATCAAGAGATCGGCAAACCAATAACAAACCAACTGCTCCTACCACTCAGACCCCTACCACCCCCTGCCTGGGCTACCGTGTGCAGTAAGAGTTGATCCTACCACTGTTATGACATCCATCTTACTTGTTAGGAACCTGATGCAACCAATAACTCAGTAAATCTGGTGCAACTAGAATCCCCAAGCGCTGAGGCAAAAACAGTCCTGGGTGTGCTACGTTCTTTTAACGGAACAGAACCAGACCTCGGAGTTCTTCACTATAGCTCCTTTTCGTAAAGTTGGACTTGGTAAAAGTCCGAGGCTCGGATTTGCAACTGCCCAGAGAGCAACGCACACTCAGTGAACCCCAAGTAGGAGTACCCAGAAGGAGCTAGACACTAACCTTAGAGTGGAATCCAAGGGAGTGGAATGGCCTGGAGTATCAGATGAGGGTAATCCAGGGAATACATGCAGATGTCCGAGGAACAAATTCGTGGTCAGGCAAGCCGAGTTAATAGCTGGAGGTCACGTGTTAGCAGAAGACAGAGGCAGAAGCATAGTCAGGGAAGCCGGGTCATACACTGGGGTAGCCAAACAGGATCCAAAAGGGAAGTCAGATGGAAGTCAAAGGTCATACACATGAGGTCAGGAATGTGCCAAATCAGGATCACGGAGGAGAGGTCTGAAAAGCAAGCCAGGTCATACACATGCAGAGAATCCAGGGACAGGGGAAGGAGGTAGGAGAAAGAGAAAGGGAACAGAAGACAGGAGGCTCGTCGCTGGGCAAGCCGATACTGCAGGTACAAGAATAACCAGCGATGGGCCAAAACCAAAATGAGGTCTAAGTAGCCCAAGGCCCGCTGCTGACCCCCTGACCTCGGAAGTGCCGGTCCCGGCGTTAGGGGGAAAACGGAACCTCTGCACACTGAAGCCTACCCCAGTGCTGAAACAGGCTGACATCCCAGCACTGGACAGGGATCGGATCGGGCGCCTCCGTACAGCACAGCGGACACATGGGTAGAATACAAACTCTTTGCAGATGTTGCTCATTGCAAACCTCTGAGCCACCGAGCTGCCCAAGGTGGTTTATTTATCAGTGTAATGTGCTTGTAACATAGTGGTGACAGTGGAGTATGCTGGAAGAAGTAGTAGACTCCCTTTTAGATGCCCCATACATAAGGGGTTTGTTTTGCCCCCGATCCCGATAACTAGAAACACGTTTTATTTTATGAGCAGACCTGGGTAGTAATACATGCTGGTTTCTATCTGGACTCTAATCTCCATGTTTACTGACTCAGAAGCTGCTATATTAAGCTGGAAGACGCTGGGGAGTATAGGATTTCACTGATGGTTGCAATGCATTATCTTTAAACAGTTCCTATTGTACTACAGTAAATGACGGGAATAGCAGAGAGGTAAATACAATGCTTAGAATGGCCACTGGTCAATGTTCTCTCTAAAGTGAGCAATCTGGAAAATAAGGCATTAAAAAGACAGTAACAAATTATCCTTAAAGACTTCAATGTGTTTGTAAGGAAATTCTTGTATTGTAAGATTTCTCTGTTGGAGAGAGGGACACATGGAGGGGGAGGGTGGGTGGGGGATGGGAAGACTACTGGAAATGACAGATTTAACCATTGATAGTGTCTGAACATTACTGGGGAAATTCAGAGGTTGCCCTTTATTTAAAGGGGAACACCAAATCTAGGTGACAATAATAGGTGGAGGCCCAAGGGAGGTGACAAAAATTTTAACAAAAACCCTTTATACTCACCTTCTTTTACCTGTTCTGGGCCTCTTCACGGTATCCAGCCCTCTGTGACATCATGGCGCTCTGTGTATCCATATCAACGCTAAGGCCTAGGGTTGAGCCGATCGTGAGATTTCTGGATCGATTTTAAAATCCAATTTCCTGTCATTTTCCAGCCAATCGCGATCATGAAATTTGCTCGATTGCTGATCGGGATCCGATCTTTCCCTATCCCGATTGCTGAATCCTAATTGTATATTATATATACAGTGGGGTTGAGCCGATCTTGAGATTTCAAAATCCGATTTCCGATCATTTTCCAGCCGATCCCAATCGTGAAATTTGCTCGATCACCGATCGGGATCCAATCTTTCCCAATCCCCATCACTCAACCCTACGAAGGCCCAATCACAGCAGGTGTCAGGCGTTAACCCGGACGCAGGAGTCACAGAAGAATGCAAGATGCCATAAGAAGGAAGACATAGGGTGCTGAAGGTGCAGTTTTCCATTATAACACCAAGGAAAGGTGAGTTTTATTAAATCAGTCAGGTGGCAAATGTGCAACTTAATGTCACCTTCAATGCCAGTTTTCTGGCGTAGAGGGTTTGATGCACACAGTGATGTCAGAATTCAGGGACAATGTACACAGTGATGTCAGAATACTAGAACAATGTACACAGTGATGTCAGAATACAGGAACAATAAACACAGTGATGTCAGAATACAGGAACAATAAACACAGTGATGTCAGAATACAGGAACAATGTACACAGTGATGTCAGAATACAGGAACAATGTGCACAGTGATGACAGAATACAGGAACAATAAACACAGTGATGTCAGAATACAGGAACAATGTGCACAGTGATGACAGAATACAGGAACAATGTACACAGTGATGTCAGAATACAGGAACAATGTACACAGTGATGTCAGAATACAGGAACAATGTGCACAGTGATGTCAGAATACAGGAACAATGTACACAGTGATGTAAGAATACAGGAACAATGTGCACAGTGATGTAAGAATACAGGAACATTGTACACAGTGATGTCAGAATACAGGAAAAATGCACACAGTGATGTAAGAATACAGGAACAATGTACACAGTGATGTCAGAATACAGGAACAATGTGCACAGTGATGTAAGAATACAGGAACATTGTACACAGTGATGTCAGAATACAGGAACAATGCACACAGTGATGTAAGAATACAGGAACAATGTACACAGTGATGTAAGAATACAGGAACAATGTGCACAGTGATGTAAGAATACAGGAACATTGTACACAGTGATGTAAGAATACAGGAACAATGTGCACAGTGATGTAAGAATACAGGAACAATGTGCACAGTGATGTCAGAATACAGGAACAATACACACAGTGATGTCAGAATACAGGAACAATGTACACAGTGATGTCAGAATACAGGAACAATGTACACAGTGATGTCAGAATACAGGAACAATGTACACAGTGATGTCAGAATACAGGAACAATGTACACAGTGATGTAAGAATACAGGAACAATGTGCACAGTGATGTCAGAATACAGGAACAATGTACACAGTGATGTCAGAATACAGGAACAATGTGCACAGTGATGTCAGAATACAGGAACAATGTACACAGTGATGTAAGAATACAGGAACAATGTGCACAGTGATGTCAGAATACAGGAACAATGTACACAGTGATGTCACAAGGCAGGGATAATGTGTGATGTCACAGTGATAATGTGGACACAGTGATGTCACCGTATTGAAATAAAGGTCATAAAGATGTCACATGAAATATTATAAAATCCAAGTATAAGCTTAGGAATAATGCACAAAGTAATGCGATGTAGAAGGGATGATGCACACAGTAGGGGTCAACATAAGGATCCTAATTGAAAATTAGGATGAGGTCACATTTCACACCCCCTTCCATTGCTTGTAGTAATCACTATCTGCATCAGTGGAAATGCCCACCTTTCTTAGTTTTTGGACGCCATTACTGCTGTAGTGTATACTACCCTGGTAGCTATGGCCATATATTCAATATACAGTATTCTGCTCGCACTTTTGGGATCATCACTAAATCTATACTTTCTGACAGCTAGGAGTAAGGATATATAGACAATGTAAATGCTAACGGGCCCCTAGAGAGAGAGGGCCCAGACCCGGTGGCTTACATCTAATGGAGTACCTAAGAGTCCTCCCTATGAGTCCTACAAACAAGGATATGGGGGATTCAGTCCACAGATCATAGTTGGGGCCAAACAATCTACCATCGATCGTCTTTCCATTTCATCATCCTTTGGTTAAATTCAACAAACGAACAATCAATAAAATATCACACGGTCCGCGTAATATTACTAGTATTACTAGTCACGGATCGATTCCTATCCCAATAATTAATCCCATTAGTCGAGCATTGTGCTTGGTTCCCCACATTCCGGTTTTTCAGTTTTCGTAACCCTTGGCCCTTCCCCATTTACAGATTAGCTTTTGAAGAACCGAGAACCATTTTCCCTCCAAGCGAGCAGAAGGAAAAATAAAAAAATCAATTAATTAATCGATAGATCTGGGCTGATAATTACCCGAGACTGATTATGTTTTCCATCGCCTCGGAATAGTCTTGAGAAATGATCATTAGTAATATTTAATTCCGTTTTGTGTCGGTTAAACAAATGATAATAGGAATAAAATGCGCCAATAAATTCCGCCGAGATACAAATTATAATTTTGAAATTCAATTTTAAATTTTATTTTTTTCTGGCATGGGAAATTTGGGGAGTTGTATATCTTCATCGGGATTCGTCTTGTCTTCTCTGGGCGTGATTTGTGATGCAATCTCTATGTATTTCATGGATTAAAGTGTTAGCCAGCTAACTATATTTAAATCTATTTGTCTGCTCAGAGGAGCTTATTGAATTATTTAGCTTACATACAGTGATATTTCAATCCGATTAATTATTTATTGATAGGCAGGAGTTAAATGTGTCAGGGTGAGTGAGGGAACTTCATAGATGGGTGTAATTCAGCGGGATGCTAAATACGAGCACCAAGAGGATCTATCCGAAGAGCGAAAATATCTTGTAGGAAAGAAGGAGAGACAATGGGCAAATCGATGGCCGTTAAAGAGGATTTCTATCCAACACCGTGCACATTCAAAGGAACAAAATATTGCACAATGTCAATCAGCTGCTCATAAAGCCAGCGGAAAAATGTTGTGTCGAAAATAAACTCAGACTTAAGAGATATGGATAGAATCTTTCTGCATTAGTGTGGCCGCCTCTAGAATATGTCATTCGGGGCTGGGGTTCACATGTGTCAGGACGAGTGAGGGAAGTTCGTAGAGGTGTGTGAACCAGCGCAAAAATATCTTGTGAGAAAGAAGTAGAGACTTGGAATAAATTGCTGGTCATTAAAGAGGATTACCACCCAACACTGTGTTCATTGAATGACAAAAATAATGCACAATGTCAATCAGCTGCTTGGAAAGCCAACAGGATAATATCATGTAGACTTGGAGATTTGACTTGGAGATATCACCTATTAGGGGAATTTGTTAAGACTGGAATTCTGTACGCCAGTCTTAATTCATTCTCCAGCTGGCACTAACTTTGCCTAGATTATTAAGAGGCTCTGAAATAGTTCAGGTGCACGCCCATGTGCCAGAATTGAATTCTGAATCTGGGATCGGCATAGATTTCAGGTGAAACATATGCCAGCATTCTGGTATGACTTATAATAAAGTTTGATGAGCAAAGACACTCTCATCCTGGCCCACCTTGATGTGTTCCCGGCTCCTCGTTCTTTCCTAAAAAAGGGGCAAGGTGAGCACAGAGGGAACATTCCCAAAAATTTTGCAAGACCCTAAGGGCTCCCTATCGCTCCCCTGTTTCTCCAATACTTGAAAATTATATAAAAAATATAAATAAAAAGGAAAGGTCCATATATCATAGATGTGACCCATTTACGCTCATCTATGCCAGGTAAGGTGGCCATTGGCACTCTTGCATGTAAGCCCCATTCATTGGATATGAGTGACATAACTCTTGGACCTGCCCCTCCTCTATTCACCACACTTATAACCGTATATATATCCACTTTAATGCCCCATTTATAGATTTATGATTATGGCCCAATTAAATCCAGGGTCTCATGGGTGATGTTCTCTCTGATTCTACACATCCACTTTCCCTAATCCTCTCCATCTGTCCCAGACCACCATGAAACTTCTTCGAGCCATGACTCATCTCTGAAAAATTCAATCATGGATATCTTTGTCTTATTGCTTTTTTAGCCCCTTTGTCAACGCTCCTGAACTTGTTATGTATAGTGCCCCAAATAGTTAGAGTGCCCCAATGATAATAATGCCCTCTTTATGTGTCCTACATAGTTTAGTTCCCCCGCCATTAAAATGTTCCTCTTATATATATATTATGAGAAGATGAGATATAGAGTACTGGAGTCCCAGCATATCTACCCCAGGTTTCTGACATATGTGTGGTCCAGGGCAGGCTTGTGTAGGCTTCAAACCAGGTTTGGGTCCTGGGCTCGTTACTGGACCATAAAAGGCTGCAGAGTCTGCACTTCAGGGCAGATCCTGGGAGTGAGAGGAGGCGCCTGAGTCTGTCCTGAAATACTGAGAGTCTGGTATTTGTTCATGTGGTTGATAGTAAGCCACATGTATAGTTAGCCCTATACTGTTTAGTTAGTGCTCGGACGAACAGGGTTTTGTTTGACGTTTTTGCCTGAAGTTAAGGCTGTATTTATTTTTATTTTGTACCTGACAGGAAGGTTTATTTGTTTTAGCTGTTTCTCCAAATAAACCTGTTTTCATGAGATATCGTGTCCCTGTCTCTGACGGGATGGGTCTGCAACATTTCTGCTATTGAGCTACCTTCCCCACAACATATATATATATTTATATACTGATGTAAAGTCCAATATTTCTTGGGCATGTTTTAACGAAGCTGAAATCCAGTAAATTCTTAAATTACATTCATTTTTCTCTGGCGCTGGGTTGTTTTCCTATATATGGACATTCCCATTAATCTAGAGTTGTTATAATCAAATCCAATGAAAATGAACATTGCAAACTAAAGATTTCCAATGCAACAAAATACTAACATCCTAGAAGTGACCTTCCTTGGTGAAATCAAAAGCCTTGAATCATCTTCTCCTTCCGTGGCTCCAGTAATCACTGACACAAAATCCAAAGACTTTTTTTGTTTTGTGCTGAATGTTTGGCCATCTTAAAGGGGTTGTTTTATAACACGGAGGTGGAAGGACACAGAAATGACCAGTAGTTTTCAACAACTCTGTTGGGCTTTGTGAACAAAGAACATCTCAATATAAAAATAAACAAAGATGACAACAGCGTCTTCCAGCCATAGTCTTCAGCTGTTTGGCTTGTGCCGATGGGGATCTCTGCTATCTCACACTGAGTTTGTTTTAATGTTAAGGCAACCATCTTCACTTCACAGTCTTCCATGCTTCAGTGTTTGGTTACTCAACCTGCCTATCCAGTCTCTAAACCACGCTATTCTTTTGGACTCTCAGTGTACCAACTATCCCATGAGCACCAAAGTAGGAGCCAGATATAAACTCCCGTAACTCATCCTCTTCCACATTTAGTGGACCAGACAGACCTGTGGTACATTACTACCTCCAAGCCAATTGTGCATGACCAACATTACAGTGTCATGAAAATGGTAAGTCCTTATGCTCGAATAGGGCATATGACATCATGGAGGGATCCCTTCTGCTTAGGATCCCATCTATGAACCCAAATGAGTGGATCATGTTATCTCCCATATCTCCTTCTCTCCTGGATTTTTACATTTAATGGGCCAACCAGTGTTGTGTGACATTTCTCCCTAGCAAGTCAATTGCTCTTGATCCCCAATACAGTCTCATGAACATAGTGCCAGTCCTTATGTCAAATAGGGTCTATGGACATCATGGAGGGAGGTCCTCCACTTAGAATCTCAACTATGAACCCAAATGAGTGGCTTACGTTATCTCCCATAACATCCCCTCTCCTGGATCTCCACATTTAGTTGTCCAACCAGTGTTGTGGGACATTGCTCTCTACAAGCCAATTGGACTTAATCAACATTACAGTCTTCTGAAAATAGTCAGTCCTTATGTCGAATAGGGTATATGGACATCATGGAGGGAGGTCCTCCACTTACGAGGGAGGTCCTCCATCTACGAGCTCACATTCATAATTTACCCTAGCAAATCGAGATGTCTTCTGGGTGTCCGGGTGCTGAACTCTAGGGTGACCAATTTTTGACAAGGGTTGTACCCTATAAGCTGTGACCTTTATAGGTCATTTAAAGAGTTAAAGAAGGTTTCTCGTCCATAAAGGAAACTCATCTGAATTCCATACTTTTCAGACATACGTGTGCTGTATACATATTTTATATATAGTAAATGTCGGCTACACTCACTTACTGTCTTGTTAATTTTTCATGCTTCCTGCTGCGATATTGATTGTCTTGATTACAGAACCATTGATAAATCAATAGATTGTTTCGGTTTTCAAAGACATATTGACCAAGTCTAAAAGTCATTGGTTGGAGGCGAAAGGAAAGGGCAGGGGTCCAACTTTTCTTTGCTTATTATATGGAGGTACTTCTAGAAAATGTTTACCATACCTGTCATCACCAAGTCCCTTCGGGGGGTTGTTCCAAACTGTATCCAGACTAAGAAAGTGTCTGTGTTGAGGCTGAAAGCCTCCATCTTTTCATCCATGTGAGGTGACTTCATGTGATCCATGGAGGGTTTTGGATGAAATGTCCTCTTAGACACTATTTATATTACCCTTGTAGCAAAAATATACAGTGAATAGGCCTGTGTTTAATAGAAAACCCCAGTGCAATACTCTCAAACTCAAGATGACAGCTGCGGTTATCCGGCTTTACCAACTTTTATGCTATTGTTAAGATCCTGGAATTTACCAGTAAAAGCTGCAATAATATACCTGAAAGAAAAAAGTAGGTTGATCTAGTCTATGCATCCTATTGGATAGATAAATAGAGATAGATAGATAGATAGATAGATAGATAGATAGATAGATAAATAGAAGATGGGCTGATCTTACAGTCACGTGTTTCTCCACTTTTCTAGTCTTTTTTTCCAACCTACAAACAGAGTGTAGATGGAAATTGTGGCCAAATACTTTAGGTCAATGTCAGCCAAACCCTTCAATTTCAGTAAGATAGATAGATAGATAGATAGATAGATAGATAGATAGATGATGGATAGATAGATAGATAGATAGATAGATAGATAGATAGATAGATAGACAGACAGACAGACAGATAAATAGATAGATAGACAGACAGACAGACAGACAGACAGACAGACAGACAGACAGACAGACAGATAGATAGATAGATAGATAGATAGATAGATAGATAGATAGATAGATAGATAGATAGATAGGAGATAGATGATAGATAGATAGATAGATAGATAGATAGATAGATAGATAGATGGATAGACGCATAGATAGATAGATATAGGAGATAGATAGATAGATAGATAGATAGATAGATAGATAGATGATAGATAGATAGAAGATAGATGCATAGATAGATGCATAGATAGATAGATAGATAGATAGATAGATAGATAGATAGATAGATAGATCGTTGGCTCTTTATCATTGCAGCTCTGGCGTCTTAGATTCGAATCTGACTACGCACAACACTTGCGTATAGTTCATGTGTGTTCTCCCATGTTTGTGTGGATTTGTTCCCACACTCCAAAGGCATACCGATAGGGAAATTAGGGGACAATGTAAGTTAGATAGATAATATCATGCTGAAATACCGAATTGCTAACAATATAAATAAAACATTGTGCTGTAACATTGTGAGTATTGTAATGTTCTATGACATATAAAGCCATTTTCTTAGACTATTCCATGGACTAGGAGACAATTCCAGTAGAAATATTCCATATCTGGTGTGTATTTCCCATCATCCCGGCAGCGCTCCTATATCTGGTTAGCACTAGTGTCAGGACATGTATATTTTCTCATGTCTGTGTCTGTCTGTTTGTTATATTGGTTGCTGGTTTTATTTCTATTGTTTGTCTTTCCTCTGAACAGATGTATCTGAGCAACTGGATGATAAAACTGCAGACACAATGCAGCGGAAAGCAGGGAAAATGGCAGAATAATAAAGAAATCCTGTCTGGTTTAATTCTGCATATAAATCGTATTGTTCATATACCTTGAATATTTCTTGTATAGCTTTTGCTTACAGGGAACATCTAGAATATCTTTGTAGCATATGATTACGGTATATTAAATGTAACATCAAGTACTGATGAAGACACCGCTATTTCTTATATGTTTTATATAGATCACATATTATTTGTATTAAGATCATTCATTAAAGGGGAGCTTCAAAGCAAAGCGTAGAATATATCTCAGGTAACCAAAGCTTAGACATCAGGGTAGGACACGTCCACCAGGATGGTGGGCTACAGGTCCATCATACCAGGGGACGGCCAATCAGCAAAGGGCCTGTGACATCACAGATCCTCTTCCTGAGATCGTTGATTGGCCACAGCGGTCACATGATCAGCGGCTTCAGCGCTACTCCGGAAGAGACCAACCAGAGCAGAAGAACCGGGAGACGCGGGTTGACACCGGAGCAACGGGGACTGGTGAGTATACAGGTGATCAATATCAGCAATACTGGAAGACGAAGCATCGTGATTGCGCATGCGTGATCAATATCAGCAATACAGGGAGAGGGAGCATAGTGATTGTGCTTGTACAATCAATATCAGCAATACCGGAAGAGGGACCGTAGTGATTGCACATGTGTTATCAATATCAGCAATACTGAGAGAGAGAGCATAGTGATTGCGCATGCGTGATCAATATCAGCAATAACGGGAGAGGGAGCATAGTGATTGTGCTTGTACAATCAATATTAGCAATACCATAAGAGGGAGCGTAGTGATTGCACATGTGTGATCAATATCAGCAATACCGGAAGAGGGAGCGTAGTGATTGCACATGTGTGATCAATATCAGCAATACTGGGAGAGGGAGCATAGTGATTGCGCATGCATGATCAATATCAGCAATAATGGGAGAGGGAGAGTAGTGATTGTGCTTGTACAATTAATATTAGCAATACCGGAAGAGGGAGCGTAGTGATTGCACATGTGTGATCAATATCAGCAATACCGGGAGAGGGAGCATAGTTATTGCGCATGCATAATCAATATCAGCAATACCAGAAGAGGAAGTATAGTGATTGTGCATGCATGATCAATATCAGAAATACTGGAAGAAGAAGCGTAGTGAATGTGCATGCGCAATGAATATCAGCAATAGGAGAGGGAACATAGTGATTGCGCATGCGTGATCAATATCAACAATACCAGGTGAGGGAGCATAGTGATTGCACGTTTGCAGTATATACTAGTTCCGTCACACAGTGCAAATAGGAAATGGGTGGTGACTGCTGACAAAGTGTCCTGGACCAGCCCTTATTATAAAATGTAATTTGAGCATAAGGCCCATTACTGGTGACACTTTTCCTTTAAGGAAGTTTATTCCCCCTCCCATTGCCTAATACATTACCAATCACGCATGTCACCCCAGCTGCCCTTCTCTCATTGCCCCATATCCACTATATAGCGTGAGGGCCTCTTGTGAAAAACCTCATCCTCCGCTAATCTAAACACAGGCAATATTCTGAGCCGTAATTAACAGATTAAAATGCCTTATTGCTGCTTCACATCTGTCTTTTTACCACATATAAGACCGAACACTGAAAATAAACTATTGTGAAAAGTTACTTGTCAACATCCAGTCATCATCATGGCGCTAATGTATGAAGGAGATGTATGTGCGGCCAACACTCTGCAGATGTTCTTTCTTACAGTCCTGTACTAGAAACACGGGGAAAAAAAAGTCGTCAGAATTCATCAGCATCTAAATCCAATCAAGATGTTTCTGCGATGGATTAAGCAGCATTTATCGAAAGGAATGTCTTTAAGTCAGCCCTCGAGTTTATGGCGGTATTAACACATTGCGAGCTGAAAGTGAAAAACCATATCTGTGTTTATGGTGTTAGTGTCAGATGGACGCATGGTTCTATTTTATGCAGCTATCTATGCCAAAACAATGTCCTCTCTGCAAGTTATCAGCAACAGTTTGTTAACGTCTTCTTTATTCGTATGCAGGAACTATTTAATACAGTCTGGATCTTGAAACCTTTATCTGGACCAAACACTCGAGGGAAGGCAGAAAGAAAGACCTGACTAGCGTTCGATAGCCAGAATTAGGAACAGATTGTCGTCTCCAGGAGAAATGTGTTATCATTTGAGTCTTCAGATTGTTCAGTTCTTCAGTCTTTAGACATGAACATGATTGGATCTGGTTGACGGCAGACTTCACGTCATCCGAGAGACGGTAGAATTCATTCCAGGTGGTCATTGCTTTAATTTGCATGAAACAGACAAGACATATAGCAGAAGTAGACTGAGATGATAGGAAGTGATTGGGCAATAGCTGAAGATGCCAACAGACCTTACTTACCAATGTACAGATATGTCCTTCCTTAACTTTTTTTCCTGGCTCAAGATAAATATCCCAAGCTGAGTGGTTGGGTAAGAGCTGAAGAGGCCTACAGTCTTTCCTACCAAGTTACGAATGTGTCCTCCTTAACTTTCCCTTTGACTCAAGGTACATATCCCAAACCGAGTGGTGTGAGCTGCTGGGAAGTGTTTGGGCAAGGGTTGAGGAGGCCTACAGTCTTTCTTACCAACTTACTGATGTGTCCTCCTTAACGTTCCCTTTGACTCAAGGGACATATCCCAAACTGAGTGGCATGAGCTAGTGGGAAGTGTTTGGTCAAGGGTTGAGGAGGCCTACAGTCTTTCCTACCAAGTTACAAATGTGTCCTCGTTAACTTCCCCTTTGACTCAAGGTACATATCCCAAGCTAAATGGTGTGTGTGGGTAGGAAGTGTTTGGGCAAGGGTTGAGGAGGCCTACAGTCTTTCTTACCAACTTATTGATGTGTCCTCCTTAACGTTCCCTTTGACTCAAGGAACATATCCCAAACTGAGTGGCATGAGCTAGTGGGAAGTGTTTGGTCAAGGGTTGAGGAGGCCTACAGTCTTTCCTCCCAAGTTACAAATGTGTCCTCCTTAACTTCCCCTTTGACTCAAGGTACATATCCGAAGCCGAGTGGAGTGAGCTGGTGGGAAGTGTTTGGGTAAGAAATGAGGAGTCCTTCAATCTTTCCTACCAATGTACACATATGTCTTTCCATAACTTGACTCAAGATACATATCCCAAGGTAAGTGGTGTGAGCTGGTGGTAAATGCTTAGTCAAGGTCTAAGGAGGCCTACTGACCTTGCTATCAACATACTGTAACTTTCTTCTTCACTCAAAATGCATATCCCAAGATGAGTGGTGGGAATTGTTGGGAAATTCTTAGACAAGAGCAGAGGAGGCCTACAGTCCTTACTTCCAATATATATACATAAATATGTTCTTCCACACCTTCTTCTTCACTCAAGATATATATCATAAGATGAGTGGTGTGAGTTGGTGGGAACTGCTTGGGCAAAAGTTGAGGAGTCCTGCAGACCTTACTTACTAATATACAGATATGTCTTTCCTGAGATTTCCCCTGGACTCAAGATACATAACCTAGGATGAGTGGTGTGAGATGATGGGGCATCTTAAGTGCTGTCCCATCAATGTAACCAGAACCAGAACATTCTTTATAAAAAAAAAAAACATTATGAAAAAAGCTTAGCTTCTGATCTTCTTGATATTGCACCTCAGCAGCTGCTTTTGGTTGATAGTGTAACTGAATTACAACTTCTACCATCTGGGCACACCATACACTGTTTAAAAATCATCAAAATAATTGAATGTTATCAACTAAAACAGTTTATTCATTTACAATATAATGCTGCTCCAATATTAACTTCTAGAAGTTCCTCCACAATTTGGGCAATGTGTCTTCATTAGATGCCACCGATTCTCAGGATATACAAGCCACCTCCACAATGGTCTGGTAGCTGCTTACTGTAATGCAGCAGGTCTGGACCCTCAGTATCACTGAACCAGTTCGACTTTGGGCTACTCTTGAGCTCATTGTATAGGTGATCCACTGGTATTCACCCTCGACCTAGACTTTGTTTCAGGGAACCACCGGGTTACTACTTCTAGGAAAAGTCCCAGTGTTAGTGACAGCAGACCCAGTTGGGTCAAGAGATGCCACCAAAGGGAATAGGTAAAGATGTCGTCAGTGCACAAGCTTAGGGCAGAGAGAGTTCATTAATAGTAACAATACTGAGCAGAGGTCTGGAAATGCAGAGTTTGTTCATCACAGAGCGAGAGGAAAGTGGCACAGATATTAGAATTAGAAACAAGGACAAGTAAGACTAGGGTCACATCTGTGTTGGAGACTCTGCCGCAGGATTCCATCTACAATTTGCAGCAGTGGTGAACCTAGCCGTTCTGCTGCCTGAGGCGGACGACAGAAAGGTCGCCCCCCCCCCCTCTCCGGACTGAATACCGGGGGAAAGGGGGGTGCTAGTGGTAACATTACAGTGATACAGTGCGTAACATTTTGTGGTGACTTACCGGAGACGTTCCTGACTAAGCACTCACATTTCCCATCTCTTCCCTCTGAACCGTCATGACCACTTCTTCCAGCATATGATTTGTCCCTGTAAAGTTTGCAACACAGACATCATTGACTCCTCACTTCTCCAGGCACTTGACCCATATTGTCCTTACCTATACAAAGCCCCTAAAAGAGGACCTTTCATGAGTTGGGGCACATGCGGTTTTATATACATTCATACAGAATTCAGCGCACTGTCGGCTTTCATGATCTGTGCTCCAGGTGAAGAGCTATTGGTGCCGATACAATCAGTCAGGGACACCGTTCTTCCCAGCAGCACCTATAGCGCTGTACAGTGGGACCGGGGAAGAACACCCTCTCCCCTCCTGATAGTACTCATCTATGGGGACGTTCCTCCCTATTCACACTGTACAGCGCTATAGGCACTGCTGTGAAGAACGGCGTTCCTGACTGATTCTCAGGAACGCCCTTCTGACGGTAAAGAGCTACGGTACCGGGATCGATAGCGCTTTACCCGGGGCACAGATCGGGAAAGCCGACAGTGCGTTGAATTCAGCGCACTGTTGGCTTTCCAGCGGTATATAAAACTGCATGTGCCCCAACTCATGAAAGGTCCTATTTATATAGTGCCCCTTATTAATAATACCCCCTTATATTAATAACTCCTGTTAATAAATAAAGTGCCCCCCCCCAATGACCCCTTAAATACCCACAACTCACCTTAAAAAAAAAAAAAAAAAAAAAAGTTACACTCACATAACTAGAGTGCTTGATGCAGCCGGCGTCTACTCTTCATTAGCCGGGATCATAGTGCGCAGGACGTCCGCTGCCACTCAGCGTAGGAGGCGCGTGATGTCATCACACGGCACCTCCCACACAGAGCTGTGTCTACAGCAACACGGCATTAGTCTTAAATAAATCAGTGTCTATTTAACAGCGTAGCCACTATCAGGAGGGATGGCATATAATATTGGTCTGGAGCAAATCACGCAGAATGGCACTCCTCTATGCCGCCCCCCGATAGTGCCGCCTGAGGCCGTCGCCTCACGTCGCCTCATTAGAGGCAGAGATTGGCAGAGAAAAAGTCCTGCATGGAAGACTTTTCTCTCTACACCAGTTTCAGATTAGACTATCATGGGGTCCATGTTTTTCCGCCATTCCTGTCCAAACGACGGAGAGACAAATGTTAGTGTGAACCTAGTGTAACAGATAAAGAGGAGGTGAAGTGAGGAGGATTTTGCTTAGGCATCCTCCGATGGTAGAATGTGCCCTAAATAGCTCATAGGTGCAGAAGCCTGGCTCGGGACAGACTGCGAGTCTTAGGCTGTATTCACACAGAGTAACGCCAGGCGTTTTTTGTGTGTTTTTTGCACATAGCGCCGCGTTTACGCCGCGTAGCGCCGCGTTAACGCCGCGTATACGCCGCGTTAACGCCGGGCAACGCCACCGCTAAATAGCGCGGCGTTAACGCGGCGTATATGCGGCGTAAACGCGGCGCTACGCGGCGTAAACGCGGCGCTATGTGCAAAAAACACACAAAAAACGCCTGGCGTTACTCCGTGTGAATGCAGCCTTAGAGTTTCTTAAAGGTGTGTGACACCCTGGATGCCTTTAAAGAGGTCTTATGGGTCTCATGTGTTGGCATGGATAATCACATATATCATATTATATTCCATGTGATTCTGAAATATCCAGCAACTAGTTGATTCATGACTCGATAGACACCTGAGACGTTGGGGACCATTGGGTGACAAAGCAAACATTGGACAACTACCTAGATTACATGCCATGCACTCTGTTACAGGATTAGCATTTGGCAGAGAACACCCACAGAGTAAGCAGCTGTTTTTTGGGACACTTATCACTGGTATTAGGTCCATCGCCCCTGTACAGTTATCTACCCTGAACAACCTTGTAAAATATCCTAAGCGAGTACTTTACAGCCCAACCAGACATTTTCTCCTCCACACCCCGTATACATTGCAGATAGCCTACATAACACTGAGATTCCTTTATTACAGGATGACAAGTAGTAGGAGCTTTTCGTCCAAGATATCCTATTAATGCAATTCATCGCTGACGTCCAGGATTCATACGGCCGGACAAGTATAGACAAGTTCGATCCTAAATTGGAAATTCCCTTCTCATTAAAGCGCGGCTGTCAGTAGGAATTGGCATACGTCTGATTCGATACTGTATAAAACGTAACTATAGTATATATCCTTCATCTGATTTATTCTATAAGGTTGGACTTTTATCAGGGACTTCTTGTTTTGCACTTGCATTTCTGATAATACTAATGATTTGATGCAAATGAGCCCATAGGATGTGTACGGCTACGTATCAACCATTCAGGGTCAGGGCTTTCTCGGCAGTCTGCTTTACCTTTATATAAGTGGATGGATGTTCTGTAGATGTATATGTCTTGTAGGGTTTAATGTATTCACCGTACATTGTATCTGTATATGGCCTAGCTGGAGAGGAATTATCACCTCCTTGTATCAATAGATACTTGTATTCCACATTAAAGTACAGTTCTGGAGTGTCTTTGCGCATACATCTGTGTTTTCCACTGTGGTATAGCTGAATGTATATCCTCTACTATCTATCTATCTATCTATCTATCTATCTATCTATCTATCTATCTATCATCTATCTATCTATCTATCTATCTATCTATCTATCTCTCTCTCTATCTATCTATCTATCTATCTATCTATCTATCTATCTATTTATCTATCTATCTATCGCCTATCTATCTATCTTCTATCTATCTATCTATCTATCTATCTATCTATCTTCTATCTATCTATCTATCTATCTATCTATCTATCTCCTATCTATCTATTTCCTATCTATCTATCTATCTATCTATCTATCTATCTATCTCCTATCTATCTATCTATCTATCTATCTATCTATCTATTTCCTATCTATCTATCTATCTATCTATCTATCTATCTATTATCTATTTATCTTCTATCTATCTATCTATCTATCTATCTATTTCCTATCTATCTATATATCTATCTATCTCCTATCTATCTATCTATCTATCTATCTATCTATCTATCTATCTCCTATCTATCTATCTATCTATCTATCTATCTATTTATCTCCTATCTATCTATCTATCTATCTATCTATCTATCTATCTATTTCCTATCTATCAAACTATCTATCTCCTATCTATCTATCTATCTATCTATCTCCTATCTATCTATCTATCTATCTATCTATCTATCTATCTATCTATCTATTTCCTATCTATCAAACTATCTATCTCCTATCTATCTATCTATTTATCTCCTATCTATCTATCTATCTATCTATCTATCTATCTATCTATTTCCTATCTATCAAACTATCTATCTCCTATCTATCTATCTATCTATCTATCTATCTATCTATCTATCTATCTCCTATCTATCTATCTATCTATCTATCTATCTATCTATTTCCTATCTATCAAACTATCTATCTCCTATCTATCTATCTATCTATCTCCTATCTATCTATCTATCTATCTATCTATCTATTTATCTCCTATCTATCTATCTATCTATCTATCTATCTATCTCCTATCTATCTATCTATCTATCTCCTATCTATCTATCTATCTATCTATCTATATATCTATCTATCTCCTATCTATCTATCTATCTATCTATCTATCATCTATCTATCTATCTATCTATCTATATATCTATCTATCTCCTATCTATCTATCTATCTATCTATCTATCTATCTATCTATCTCCTATCTATCTATCTATCTATCTATCTATCTATTTATCTCCTATCTATCTATCTATCTATCTATCTATTTCCTATCTATCTATCTATCTATCTATCTATCTATCTCCTATCTATCTATCTATCTATCTATCTATCTATCTCCTATCTATCTATCTATCTATCTATCTATCTATCTATCTATTTCCTATCTATCTATCTATTTCCTATCTATCTATCTATCTATCTATCTATCTATCTATATATCTATCTATCTCCTATCTATCTATCTATCTATCTATCTATCTCCTATCTATCTATCTATCTATCTATCTATCTATCTATTTATCTCCTATCTATCTATCTATCTATCTATTTCCTATCTATCTATCTATCTATCTATCTATCTATCTATCTATCTCCTATCTATCTATCTATCTATCTATCTATCTCCTATCTATCTATCTATCTATCTATCTATCTATCTATTTCCTATCTATCTATCTATCTATCTATCTATCTATCTATTTCCTATCTATCTATCTATCTATCTATCTATCTATCTATCTCCTATCTATCTATCTATCTATCTATCTATCTGTATACATGTACTGTATGTATATTTCTACTTCAGGCCCCATTCACATGTCCATTTGGGTTTCCATTCAACAACAACAACAACAACAACAACAAAGGGGCTTTATTAGCATAAACGATAAAAAACATTTGGTATTGTCAAAGCAAAGAATAGTTGGGGGTGGGAGTGGGCATGGGGTATGTAGTTTGGGGGTACGTACATCATTGGGGGTCTTGTCGTTCTTGTTTGGGACGTGTGGGTATGGGTGGGCATAGAGTGGGTGGGTGATGGGGGGTTTAAAGGTCTTTAGGTGATGGATGGGGGGGTTTAATAGTCTTTGGGGTCTCATCTTCCTCTTGTTTGGTGACAGCTGGACACATATTGGGCAGCGATCTCTACAGTGGACTCCTCTTCTCCCAGTAGGATGTAGAGTTTCCTCTTCTCGTCTGGAGATGTGAAGTCTGGGATATGGGCAGAGAGTCTTTCAAAGTAGATGGCCCTCACAGCTGAGTATTTGGTGCAGTGTAGCAGGAAGTGGGCCTCGTCTTCTAGGGACCCTTGGTCGCAGTGTTGGCACAGTCTGTTGTCCCGTGGCTTGTATGACAGCTTGTGCCACCTTGTTTCAATTTCTAGATTGTGGGCGCTCAGTTCAAGGAGTCTGCTTGGGGACCCCCTGAATGGAAACCTATGAGCATTAAAAAGTGGTTACCTGGGAATCCCGAGGACCCCATAGACTATAATGGGGTCTGTGTGGTTCCCACTTGGTTTCGGCACAAACATGCAGAAAGAAAATTCCTGCAAGAAAAACTTTTCTCTCTGCACGGACCTCATTATAGTCTATGGCGTCCACGGTTTTCCCAGGTAACTGCTTTTTAATGCTTATAGGTTTTCGTTCGGAAGTGGGGAGATGTTCGGAGATATGAATGGGGTCTCAGTATATATACTACTGACCACATATATGTATATATAACTTAGATGAATCAGTAGTACTAAATATATATGTATTATATGAATTCTTGGATATAATGTATGGCTGAATGTAGGCACTGAACTCTCGTATACATATATAATACATATGTATGGATGTTCTGTATAGCACGTATGCACAGGGCACATGTACATCTAGTTGGATTAACAATATACAGATACCAATGACATTTGTAATGTGAAAATGAACCTTCTGTATACACTGTACGATGTCAGGGGAATCGGAGCCGTCTGTAATTGCTGTGTGTTCGGCGCTGGTCACACATCTCAGGGACGCTGGTGAATGTGCTGATCAGCTAAGCTGTGGAAATGGAGAGCGGTGACCTCTGCCATTTCTTCCATGCACAGCCTTGCATTTAGCTTTCGGATCCGTTACTAGTTGCTTTTCACTAGAACATTTTACAGTAGACTCGGGGTTGAAAGCTCCAGAGTGCTAAGCCGACACAGCTGCAGGAAAGATGCTTAATGTGCAGTTAGACCTGTGCGGCGGACTCCTAAATGGCACCTTACTTAGCTGCATAGGGCAATACATTTAGAAGTTTAAACGGCTATAAATAAAGTTATTTTTTACAGAAAATGTGAATGAATCAATGAACGAAGAGGTTTTATCCTTCTCTATTTCCTTAAAGGGATGGTCTCGTTTCAGCGAGTAATTGTTTGTATAATAAAAAGTTCTACAATTTTCCGATATACTTTCTGTATCAATTCATCATGGCTTTGTAGATCTCTGCTTGCTGTCATTGTTTGTTTAATATGATATACAGTTCATGGTCATGTGACATACAGTCCATGGTCATGTGATATACAGTCCATGGTCATGTGATATACAGTCCATGGTCAGGTGACATACAGTCCATGGTCATGTGATATACAGTCCATGGTCATGTGATATACAGTCCATTGTCATTTAATATACAGTCGATGGACGAGTGATATACAGCCCATGGTCATGTAATATACAGTCCATGGTCACATGATATACAGTCCATGGTTATGTAATATACAGTCCATGGTCATGTGACATACAGTCTATGGTCATGTGATGTATAGTTCATGGTCATGTGACATACAGTCCATGGTCATGTGATATACAGTCCATGGTCATGTGATATACATCCCATGGTGACATGATATACAGCCCATGGTCATCAGATATACAGTCCATGGTCATGTGTCATCATCATCATCATTACCACTCTTATTATTTATAGTATTATTTTCTATTATTATTATTATTATTATTATTATTATTATTATTATTATTATTATTATTATTATTAGATCACCCCTCTTATTATTTGTAGTGATCTTCCATCACATAGAACTTTCTGTACTTTCACAGTCCATCCCATCCTCAGATTATTTCCGATCCTCAGGTAATGGCGCAGTTCGCTATCTTATACTCACGTGCAGACATCATTATCCCAATAAATACCGAAGAATCCTAAGTGACTGTGGCATTTTCACACCCATAGAACCTTGATATATCCCAAATCGAAAGATGAAGGTTATATTCCCTGAAATGTGATAGCCATTATGATTCATTAAGCCATAAGACGGAATGACCATTAACAAGTGTCCAAGACTTTAACCTATAAAATATTCTTAACCAAGCCAAGTCGCTCAGTGCGGAGTCTGATGCTGCGACTCCTCATTTATAAAACACTGCAATGTGCACAAACGAAATAAGGACACGTCAGTATTATTAGAGATTATCGGCTAGCAGCATTTCTGTAGTTCATGTAAAAATATATATATGCAAATGAGCCACTGCCCAAATATACGGACCTGCGCTTGGTAAACTTCAAGGAGACTTCAGAGAACATGGACGCTCTTCAAATATCTGATTGGCTGCCGGCTCAGGTGTCGAATCCCATTCACTTTTCAGTTAATGTAAAATGCCACAGTTTTTGCAAAATCGCAACATTTACGCTCCGTGGGGCACCGGCCAAAAATGGTTGTTCCTATGGCATTTATTTATTTCATTTAGGATGTTTTCCAGACTTTAGGGGGAATTTATTAAGGCTTTTGTTTCCTTCGCCGGTTTTAATCAATTTCCCCGCTAGTGTAAGACGCACCTGAATTATTAAGAGGCTCCGACCTATAAATTATTCAGGTGCAACATGGGACGCCCTGTGCACCAAAAATAAAATCATGAACTGATGTAAGTTTCAGGTATAACTCATATTTATGATGTGAGCAGGGGCACGTCTTCCATGAGGTGACCTGAACCTATGGCCTCACAAGAAACCTCTTGGCATAAATGGGGCAACATTGATTTTTTTAATTGGCCACTCCTGGCCATGGCCTCTGCTGCCACCAACAGAGTGCACTATAGCGTCGGCCGCTCCATTACAGTGTGCCCTTGTGGTGACATCGGAGGTCATATACTGTGTGGGGCCATTAGGAAGGGGGATCATATACTGTGACGGGGCCAAAAAGTGGGTCATATGCTGTGGAGGGTGCAAAAAGGGGAATCATATACTGTGTTGGACAAAAAAGTGAGTCCTATACCTAGGGGTTTTTTTTAAATGTAGTTTGTGAGCCCACAATGTACATTTTTCCCCCCTATCAGTATGTCTTTTTGGAATATGGGATGGAAATCCATCAAACATGGGGAGAAAATACAAGCTCCTTGCAGATGGTTTTTTGCCCTTGGTGGGATTTGAACACCAGGACCCAGTGCTGCAAGGCTGCAGTGCTAACCACAAGCCACCGTGTGGAGCCTTGTCCTATACCTAGGGTTGAGCCAATCTTGAGATTTCAGGATCAATTTTAAAATCCAATTTCCGATCATTTTCCAGGCAATCCCTATTCCGATTGTGAAATTTGCTCCATCACCGATCGGGATCCAATCTTTCCCGATCGCTCAACCCTAGTCAATGCTTCTCTATGGGAAAAGTCACTTTTGGGGTTGAGCCGATCTTGAGATTTCAAAATCTGACTTCCGATCATTTTCCAACTGATCCCGATTGTGAAATTTGCTCAATCGCCGATTGGGATCCGATCTTTTCCGATCCCGATCGCTCAACCCTACCTATACCATGTACTTATATAACTTTTGGGGTCTATATAAAAAAGTGGGAACTATGTAGGAGCCAAATAAGGGAATTTTTTTTAACTTGAATGGGTGACATGTCAAGAAAACCAAACATAGCCCGGTAGGGTACCTTTTTTGGGTATCTTTTCTCTATAGTTGTCCCCAGGAAGCAAAGAGGTCAGGTTCACCCCTGTGTGTGAGTTTTAGTAAATGCATCTTGGTCTCTGTCCACTTTCATAAAGAGCGATGGACAGGGTAGAGATCTGTTTCTGATGGCGAGGCAACCGGCTGCAGCAGGAACTCTTCCCCACTCCTCCCATCAATCAGAGTAAACCCTCCCCCTTAGTGAAAACTCACCCCTTAGTTGCCTACTGGGGAAAAAAAATGGAAAAATAATGAAAAACTAAGACCTTTTTTTTTTTCCAAAGAAAATCTTAAAAACCGGCTAATAATCTGGGTAATTTTTAAGCAATTTGGATTTCTCAGTTGTAACGTGAAGCTCTTTGGCCCTGAAGCTAAATCTGCCCAGGGCCACCTGACATGTGTTATCTATAAAACCGGCACACAAAGAGTGTCAGAAACATAACAATAAGAAGAGAAAGTGAATTCCTAATCCTTCTTCCACATTCCAAATGAATTAGACAAAATGTCCCTTTCAATCCTTGTCAAAATACAGACAAATATGGGCAGTCCATCAATTTCCTTGTGGTTGGTTGTAAGTAATCCGGAGACGCTGCACAGCAGGAATAAGCTGATGTATCCAGTAAAACAAGATCATGAATAATTAAAACCCTATTATTAATGAACTTCTACTCTGTATGTAAATGAATCTTATGTAAATCTAATATATTACACTGTACCCCTCCCCCAATCTTATGTTGCTTTGAGACAAGTACTTGGCATGACGGACAGGATGGTAGACAACTATGTGGCGTGAAGTTTCCTGCTTGAATGACTTTGATATTTTTCGTTGACTAATTGTGGTTGTGTCATTGTGTCAATGTGTCCTTATGTCATTGTTTCATTGTGTCACTGTCTTTTTCAGGTTTGGAGAGTAGTAACAAAGATCTGCCTTCTTTTTTTTTTTTTTCTACAAATAGCGCCACCCTAGTCCTTGAGCTAGTACTGCAGCATTTACTTGATTAAGGCAGAACTTCAGTACTAGATATAACCTATGAACAAAAGTGACGCTGTTTCTAGAAAGAAATAGTAGGGTGGAGGCATATTATATAACAAACAGGGAATGATACTGTATGAATATGTACTATTGTTGTACATGGTGTATATATGCCCTGCATTGCCTCCTAACAGGCTCTTCAGCAGAGGTGACTATAACAGATATCTGGTGCTCCTCTGTGATGTCATAACACTTGGCGTGCCTATGTCACCATTGAGGCCCAATTGCAGGTGTCAGTGCCAACCCCAGGCATATGACCTCACAGAAGAACACCAGACACCTCAAGGAGGAAAGCACAGGACGCCAGAGGCTGCAAAGACAGTGTTCTACACTGTTTTATAAATAGTTTCCGAGGAGCCCTGACAGTGTTCTACACTATGTTTTATAGATAGGTTCCTAGGAGTCCTGACAGTGTTATACACTATGATTTATAGATAGGTCCCTAGGAGCCCTGTCAGTGTTCTACACTATGTTTTATAGATAGTTTCCTAGGAGTCCTGACAGTGTTCTACACTATGTTTTATAAATAGGTTCCTAGGAGCCCTGACAGTGTTCTACACTATGTTTTATAGATAGTTTCCTAGGAGCCCTGACAGTGTTCTACACTATGTGTTATAGATAGGTTCCTAGGAGCCCTGACAGTGTTCTACACTATGTGTTATAGATAGGTTCCTAGGAGCCCTGACAGTGTTCTACACTATGTTTTATAGATAGGTTCCTAGGAGCCCTGACAGTGTTCTACAGTATGTTTTATAGATAGGTTCCTAGGAGTCCTGGCAGTGTTATACAGTACACTATGTTTTATAGATAGGTTCCTAGGAGCCCTGACAGTGTTCTACACTATGTTTTATAGATAGGTTCCTAGGAGTCCTGACAGTGTTATACACTATGTTTTATAGATAGGTTCCTAGGAGCCCTGACAGTATTCTACACTATGTTTTATAGATAGGTTCCTAGGAGCCCTGACAGTGTTCTACACTATGTTTTATAGATAGATTCCTAGGAGTCCTGACAGTGTTATACACTATGTTTATAGATGGGTTCCTAGGAGCCCTGACAGTGTTCTACACTATATTTTATAGATAGGTTCCTAGGAGTTCTGGCAGTGTTATACAGTACACTATGTTTTATAGATAGGTTCCTAGGAGCCCTGACAGTATTCTACACTATGTTTTATAGATAGGTTCCTAGGAGCCCTGACAGTGTTATACACTATGTTTTATAGATAGGTTCCTAGGAGTCCTGACAGTGTTATACACTATGTTTATAGATGGGTTCCTAGGAGCCCTGACAGTGTTCTACACTATGTTTTATAGATAGGTTCCTAGGAGGGCCCTGCCCGCAATGGCTTACAACCATGGGTTCAATCATGGGTTCCAAGGAGCCCTGACAGTGTTCTACACTATGTATTATAGGTAAGTTCCTAGGAGCCCTGACAGTGTTCTACACTGTTTTATATATAGGGTCCGAGGAGCCCTGACAGATATATGTTTGGCACTAATTTAAAATCTGAATCAGAACAAATTTATTTCCATCAAAACTGATTATGGGATTGAAACAACTTGGGTTTGGCAGACCAGGCCCATAAGTCAGAGGTCTGATCTGGGATCGGCTCATTTACAGGTCTAGTGACCAGTCTGGGGCTTGATTAGGGACCCTAAATGTTCATATCTAAGATCTCTTACTTAAACACCTTAGACCAGACCAGTTAAACAAAGCAAAAAATCTGGGAAATCAGAGAAATTCAGACTCCAGACCCCAAATCTATTTTCCAGTTTCTCAGATCTTCTCCGTCCTCCTTCAGACTCCCTGTCAATGAAGTGAATGATGCTGTCCAGCATCAAGACATTTTATGCCAGGCCATCCTGGGTCATGTGGCCTACATTTCCCTGAGACTGTGAGCCCTATAGCAGTCACTTCCATGATAGTTACACCACAGAAAATGTGGTCATAATATTCTCCACCTTCTTGACAAATGGGACAACCTGAGAGAATGGGGGGTGATTTATCATGATTGGCATTTGACATTCCTTGATCCCCTGGGTGCTAGGGTGAAGATGTACCTAATCCATTGAGCGGCATCAATCCATTGACTTTTCAGGCAGAGACCTTATGGGGGCTGTTGATTTGCCAATAATTTTGGGGGCCTGACAAATGCAATGGAATTACATGCAATGGAATTGAATTCTATTAAGTCAATGGAAATCAATTCCTTTTGGTAGAAAATTTATTACACCTGCTGAAAATTTGGTCTTGGTCTTCAGTCATTGTAACCTTTGACTTTAATGCAGTTTAGCCAGTATTTTTTTTTTTATATTTCACGGGACCTTTTAAAACCTGATGATGACAAGACGTCTTGTTACTGAAACCTTCAGCAATCGTCTGTAATCTATGGAGAAACCTGGCAGCAAGTGTTCATTAATCCTACAGTGCCTCCGCAGGATAAATGAAGCATTACATGGTGCCCATTAAATTAAATCAATGGGGTGTGGGTTCTGCTGCAGCTGATATAAAGATGAACATCTTCATGGAACGTTTATGTCGCTGGATAGATAAAAGTCACTTACAATTTCTTTGCATCTATATTTATATTTTATGTGCTACCATTTATTTTATTTCCTTTCTATGAGTCAGGACAGGTAAGTTACTCTTCGAGACTACAAGGAGTAACAGCTCCGCTGAGAACTCGGTCTTTATCCTGGAGACCACAGTCCATTTGGTTTTGTGACCTTGTTAATTAATGACTTGTTAAATGTCGTTAATACAGAACATTCTCCTGAGTAATCTGGTCCGGAGTAATCCAGTCCTCAGTAATCCGGTGTGTCTTCAATGACTATAGAAAAAATAGTGTCAAAAGTAGTTTATAGAGAGTTTGCTACAGCACTGTTCACATCACTTTTCTTGTACCCTGATATGCTAATGACTGTCTAGTTTGCACCTGTTAATTATTTACTATGATCGTCTTTCTACCATAGAGAATATTCATACTGGGACTTTATGTCTTTACAGTCAGACTGCTGTTAAAGGTGGAACTCTAGATGGTTATGGGGGCGTTTCCAGACTACACAGCAGATTGTTGTTATAGGGGCACTCCAGACTACACAGCAGATTGTTGTTATAGGGGCATTCCAGACTACATAGCCTAATATAAAAACATATTGGCCAAACCGCTTTAAAGTCAAAGATTAAAATGACTGAGGAACAAGAACAAATGTTCAGCAGTTCTAATACATTTTCAACCCATGGCCAATTTCCATTAACTGAATAGAATTCATGTTAGGACGGGACTGGGCTGCGCGGAGGCGCCCGACTCGATCCCTGTTCAGCGCCGGGATCACTGCTGGTTCCAGCGCTGGGGTAGGCTGTAGGCCTCCGCTTGATTGTGCGGAGGTTCCAGTTTCCCCCTAGCACCTGGATCAGCACTTCCAGGGTCAGGGGGAGTCAGGGGCGGGCCTGAGGCTATTTAGGCCTCATTTTGGTTTCGGTCTGCTGCTGGTTATTCGTTTCCCTGTGGTAACAGCTCTTCTAGTGACGAGCCTCTCCAGTTCCCTGCCTCCTGTCCTGCTACCTTCTGCCTCTTTCCCTGTACCTGGATTACCTGTGGATGTGTATGACCCGGCTTGCCTTACAAACCTCTCCTCTGTGATCCTGAATTGGCACCTTCCTGACCACCTGTGTATGACCTTTGGCTTCCACCTGACCCCCCTTTTGGCTACTCAGTTTACCTCCAGTGTATGTCCCGGCTTCCCTGACTATGCATCTGCCTCTGCCTTCTGCTACCGCGTGACCTCCAGTTATCGACTCAGCTTGCTTGACCCCAAATTTGTTCCTTGGGTACCTGCGTTACTCCCCTGGATTATCCTCCTGCTTATCTGCGACTCCAGTTCATCCTGCTCTCTTAGACTTCTTTAAGGTTAGTGTCTGGGTCCTTTTGGGTCCTCCTACTTGGGGTTCGCTGGGTGTGCGTTGCTCTCTGGGCAGTTGCAGATCTGGGCCTCAGACTTTTACCAAGTCCAACTCCACCATCAGGAGCTCTGGTGAAGAACTCCGGGGCCTGGTTCCACTCCGGTTAGGAGAGCGTAGCACACCCAAGACTGTTTTTGCCTCAGCACTTGGGGATTCTAGTCGCCCAGGACTTACTGAGTTATTTGTTGCATCAGGTTCTTAACAATTCAATTCCATTGCATGTGATTTGTCAAGTCCTCAAAATTACGGGCAAGTCAACAGCCCCCATAAGGTTTCTGTAAAGTCAATCGATTGGTACCACTCTATACCTGGGCAACCAGGAGATCAAGAGATGTCAAATGCCAATCTTAGTCGATCAATCCTCTCCTCTCACATTAGACATGTAGCAAACACACTATCAGTGATGTGACTCCCACCAAAGTGGCTGCTATGGGGCTCACAGTGGAGATAGGCTCCATCCGCACTGGAAAATATGGTCCAGAAAACTTACATGTTATGTTGCTCATGTTTCCTAGACTGAAGAGACTCCAGAGTATAATAACAGCAGTTCCAGTTTGGACCAGGAAAATCACCAGGAAAACCTAACAAATATTTGCAAGACAAATCTTACAAGGTTTGCCCAACACTAACTTGACTGTATGCAGTCCGGAAAATATGGGAACTATATACAGGCTGGGTATTCTGGCCTGTATGTTCTGTGTGTATGGGGCCTCATAGGGGCACTCAAAATACCTAGTCAGACTGCTGTTAAGGGGGGAACTCTATCTATCTATCTATCTATCTATCATCTATCTATCTATCTATCTATCTATCTATCTCATATCTATCTATCTATCTATCTATCCATCTAATTTTTGATACATTGTCCCTATGAAAGGCAATGAAACTGTTCTTATGAACAACAGCCTATGATACATTTTCAATGCAGTGTAGTTACACACCCTGGCCTGCAGATGTCCCTACTGTTATGTCTCATTGTTATGAACATATTGCAACGTCTACATAAAGTTTGTACAGACAACAAAACCCTGTCTATGCCCTGTAGGATTTACAAGAAATATTAATTGAAATTGTAACAATGAAAAAGAGTTAGGTAACTTTGACCCACACTCGGCATAACACAACACATCACTGTTTGGAGAGTTCCTTTAAGCCGACCAACATCTAGTTCCTGTATATAGTATATCTGTTATATTGCAAGTGGATAATTTTTCACGTACAGGCATGCAAGAAATTCAGTATATAATTTGCTGCAACTTTTCTGCCAATCATAGTTACATAGTTACATAGTAGATGAGGTTGGATAAAGACATGAGTCCATCAAGTCCTACCTATAACCCTACAATCCCCTACAGTGTTGATCCAGGGGAAGGCAAAAAACCCCATGAGGCTCATTCCAATTGCCCTATTTCAGGGGAAAAAATTCCTTCCCGACTCCAAATATGGCAGTCAGTATAAAACCCTGGATCATCGTGTCCTTAAAATCTAGAGACCATAACCCATTATATTTATCTCTTCAAGAAAGGCAATCAATAGACAACAGCCTATAGGATAGACTACTGAAGTATCTCAGGCCAGCAGCAAGGATATTGAAGCCCCGAGGCTTGTTAATCTGGGTTTATAACGCTGCCATTAGTAGGCATAAAGTCGTTAATAATTATGGTATTACGTAGGAAATAGTTGCCTATAAAACCACTTAAAGGAACACTCCAGGTATCTGTGTTATATGTAAGCCAGGAGAGGTAGAGTTCCCTGTGTCCCGGACTAAACACAGTATATAAAGGTTGCATAGAGGGTTTCCTTAATATTCTGTATGGAACCTGTGGCTCACCAGCAGTTGGGAAACTATAACTCCCAGCCGTCTCAGACAGCCTTGAGGTTATTAGCTAATTACAAATAACACAACATAATTAGGTCTGAGGGGTGTTGTTACCCACCAAGCAGCCCAAGGAAAAGCATGAGGCCCCATAGATCAGGAGGGCCCAACACTGTCTACATACTGACCATCAGTCACACCAAGGGGACAATAAAGGAGCAGTATACTATGGGTGGCAGTATCGTAGGGTACGCCAGACATAGCTTTGCTTGGGTAGAAGACCAAACGGGCACGTGTCCACAATGGTAAGGAAGGGTTCAGGTAAAGTGAGGACAGGAATAGGCTGGAGTCCCAAATGGGTTAAAATCACAACGTTTCGGGCTTGGTGTCCGTAAAATAACACAACAATTTTCATTCACTCCTTTCTCCTTCACTTTCTCGTACTGTTGGGTCTCGTATGACCCTTCTTTTGACGTTCTCTAGGCTTGTTTATAACGGTCAAACTTTTTGCAAAAATTTATCCTCCATACAGTTCACCTTATCCCATCTGCACATCCCTCATTTACATGGGGAGATATTCCACAACCCAAAAAAATTTCAAGGTTCTCATAATTGATTCTGTTTCCACGAGGCAATGATCGGAAGTGATCATTCTAGCAAAGGTCCTGAGACCTATCCCAATTCTACCATATGGCATTTCATGGATCGCGCCACACATTGATAGATTTGTAAATCCCCCATGAAATAAAAGGCCTACAGTAAACACCTTCTGCCCCTCAATGGGCACTCTATACAACTTGTATGGAGTCATAATACAGTCATCAATCCCTCAAAGTTATTCCAGACTTCTTTGACAAGACGGTGCCCTGTAAAGGGTAAGATATTTTGTAAATCCCCAATTAAACTTGAAGAATTGATTCTGACAACTTACATTTTTCATCTCTGAATGGGTGTCCAATTTGTAAACCCCTTTGACCTACTTTCTCCCACGTTTCTCTTTAAAACACAGAGTTAATACATCAAAAATTACATTTTCGGTAAATAAACAGCTCACGTATCACTTTCATACTGTGAATTGGTTCATAAAAGCCACATCTGGTAAAGAATGGTTTACATTTTCAATAGTGTATCAAGTACTCAGCGTAACATAACCTCTGAACTTCAGAGACCTTGACACTCACCTCTCATAGTTGTCACATTAAGCTACTGCTTGTTACTGTGACGTTAGATTAGTATGGAAATTAGACCAGATGCTGCACCGTCTACTGTGGATACAACTCCATGAATTTATGGCAGAAAACTGGAGAGTATACCAATGAGAATAATAGAAGCTATGGGCACATCGTCAACGTACCACCTACCCACCAATATATGGGGATATATTTTGTAAATATGTGCCCAGTCCTAAATATTCCCCCATCTCTAGACACACTCAATGATATTTTTGACTTGGCAGATTGATAATTTGGTGGTGAAAGATATATTATGGCACTGGAATGAACAACTAGACTGCTTGACAACTGCTTCATAACAACCTTCAACCATGGGACAATCCTGCGTAAATTTTCTATAGCCATGAAAATCAAACAAAATTCACACTTCCTTATTGGAGAAAAATTGCAACAATTATACAAATTTTTTTTAAAAATGTAATTTTTACTGCTAAAAATATCCTAAATTTCCAACAAAAAAAAACAGGAAAATGGGCATAATTTTTAAAATATTTGTCTCAGAAAACTTTTCCTTTTTCATGACCCCCAGTTATTACTTTTTCATGACCCCCAGGTAGTACATGTTGATGACCCCCAGTTATTACATGTTCATGACTCCCAGTTATTACATGTTCATGACTCCCAGTTATTTCATGTTCATGACTCCCAGTTATTACATGTTCATGACTCCCAGTTATTTCATGTTCATGACCCCCAGGTATTACATGTTCATGACCCTCACTTACTTCATGTTCATGACCCCCAGTTATTACTTGTTCAAGACCCCTAGTTATTACATGTTGATGACCCCTAGTTATTACATGTTCATGACCCCCAGTTATTAC